>NC_081155.1:21528704-21681204 GCF_012432095.1 Onychostoma macrolepis | reverse complement strand
TATCTTGGATTTCACATTTGTAAATAAACTTGGGTTTATTGCACTTGGGTTCTTCACTACGCTCGCCTTCAGTGGACTCATTACAGAAAACACGACCTACCATGAACCCAGCAGTTAGCCTCCTCTGTCTTCGTCAAGGTGACAAGGCCATAGAGGACTATGTTGCCGACTTTTGTGGACTATGCCATCTGGTGGATTTTAATGACATTTTTCGAGTGGGTCTGAATGAACCCATTCATTCTGGATTGCTAGGAGGTAAGATCCATTTTTCCCTGGCTGAGTACATTGATTATGCCCTGTTACACTCTGGATCATCTTTTACTGTGGGTGTCGTGGAGGAGGAACACGACACTTCCTCTAAGCCTGCTCACATCATGCCTGCCAAGCCAGAGTCTGCTCACGTCATGCCTGCTACTCCAGGATCTGCTCACATCATGCCAGTTAAGTCAGAGTTTACTCATATCATGTCTACTAAGTCAAAGCCTTATCCATATCTGCCAAGCCAGAGTCTGCTAACGTCGTGTCTGCTACTTCAGGGCCTGCTCACGTTATGCCTCCCAAACCACAGCCTGCTCACGTCATGCTGGCCACTCAAGAGATTCTTCACAACATGGCTGCCATTCAAGAGCTTCGTTACAAGATGGCTGCCACTCAGAAGAGTCTCTTCAGAAAATGGCCGCAGTTCTAGAGCCTCGTCACGTCTCAGCTGATCTTCCAGAGCCTCGTCACGTCTCAGTTGATCTGCCAGAGTCTCGTCACGTCACAGCTGATCTTCCAGAGCCTCGTCACGTCTCAGCGGATCATCTAGAGTCACTTCACTCCCTGTCTGTTGCACCCAGATATTCAAGGTCAGTCCCTCGGTATCCCAGTCTGGTATCTAGTGTGAGGGATACACCACTGGTGTCTGCACGCGCAGCTGGTATCCCCAAACCTAATCACTCTAGCCCTCCTGCTCAGGAACTCATTCCCCTGTCTGCAGCACTTCCCGTGTGGGGGGTTGCTTTAAGGTGTATCTGGGCCGCGTACACCACCGCCGATTTGCTAGAGGTGGCGGCTTATGCTGCGGAACCTCTCAAGGTAGCGGTGCCCACTGCAGTGCTCCCAGAGGCCATGGTGTCCGCTGCAGTCTCTTCAGAGGTGGCAGCGCAGGCTGCAGAACCTCCTGAGATGGCGGTACTTGCCTCAGTTCCTTGTTTGGTGGTAGCGCCCAGAGACAATTTCTGTGAACTTTCTGTTCCGGCCGAGGAAGCCAATAATGAACTTTCATCTGCTCATGTCGGCCTACGAACTATTGTCCTGTCCTGAACCGGCCACGGAGGCCATCTATGAACTCTCGTCCTGTTTCAACATGGCCACGGAGGCTGTTCAGGTGTCATGTTCTCATTGGTTGCCTTAGTCATGTGTCTTGTCTCTCATTGGTTTGTTCATGTCATGTGACCCTCATTGTTTGTTATAAGTAGCCATGTTGTCGCCTTTGTTCCTTGTCGTGTATTAATGTTGTAACCTGCTGTTGGTGAGTCTAGTCCGTTCATGTCAAGTCTGTCTCTGGTCAAGTCTGTTCAGGTCAAGTCTGTCTTTGTTTGGATTTTGTTTGTATCTTGGATTTCACATTTGTAAATAAACTGCACTTGGGTTCTTCACTACGCTCGCCTTCAATGGAGTCATTACATGTTTACTTTACAGCTTGCAGTGGTCACAGCTCGTATGTTCACAATGGAACAGTTTATAGTGTTATATTTTGAACTTTAACTCAAATAAATTAATAAGTCAGTGCTTAGTTCAAGGCACGGTTTTGGGACATAATAAAAAGTTTCTCGAGGGAACGCAAAAGTTTTGCGAGAGAACAAAACTTTTGAAAAATATTTTTTCCTCCCACGCTGAATTTTTTCCACTCATCCGGAATTTTTCCCACAATGTCCTTTAAAGGGCTCCGTAGAATAACAAAATTAAAAAAAAAAAGTTATAAATTGATTTACATTTTAATGAGTCAAATACGTATTTGACCCCTAGGCAACACATGACTTAGTCCTTGGTGGCAAAACCCTTGTTTGCAATCACAGAGGTCAAGACATTTCTTGTAGTTGGCCGCCAGGTTTGCACATGTCACAGGAGGGATTTTGTCCCACTCCTCTTTGCAGATCCTCTCCAAGTCATTAAGGTTTTGAGGCTGATGTTTGGCAACTCGAACCTTCAGCTCCCTCCACAGATTTTCTATGGGATTAAGGTCTGGAGACTGGCTAGGCCACTCCAGGACCTTAATGTGCTTCTTTTTGAGCCACTCCTTTGTTGCCCTGGCTGTGTGTTTTGGGTCATTGTCATGTTGGAATACCCATCCACGACCCATTTTCAATGCCCTGGACCTGACGGTACATGGCCCAGTCCATCGTGCCTTTGATGTGGTTCAGTTGTCCTGTCCCCTTAACAGAAAAACACCCCCAAATTATAATGTTTCCACCTCCATGGTCTCATCTGACCACAACACTTTCACCCAGTTCTCCTCTGAATCATTGGCAAACTTCAGACGGGCTGTACATGTGCTTTCCTGAGCAGGGGGACCTTGCGGGCGCTGCAGGATTTCAGTCCTTCATGGCGTAGCGTTACCAATTGTTTTCTTGGTGACTATGGTCCCAGCTGCCTTGAGATCATTGACAAGATCTTCCCGTGTAGTTCTGGGCTGATTCCTCTCCGTTCTCATGAAACTCCACAAGGTGAGATCTTGCTTGAAGCCCCAGACCGAGGGAGATTTACAGTTATTTTGTTTCTTCCAGTTGCGAATAATCGCACCAACTGTTGTCACCTTCTCACCAAGTTGCTTGGCGATGGTCTTGTAGCCCATTCTAGCCTTGTGTAGGTCTACAATCTTGTCCCTGACATCCTTGGACAGCTCTTTGGTTTTGGCCATGGTGGAGAGTTTGGAATCTGATTGATTGATTGCTTCTGTGGACAGGTGTCTTTTATACAGGTAACAAATTGAGATTAAGAGCACTCCCTTTAAGAGAGGGCTCCTAATCTCAGCTCCTTACCTGTATAAAAGACACCTGGGAGCCAGAAATCTTGCTGATTGATAGGGGATCAAATACTTATTTCACTTATTAAAATGTAAATCAAACTTTTTTTGTAATGCGTTTTTCTGGATTTTTGTTCTCTCACTGTTCAAATAAACCTACCATTAAAGTTATAGACTGATAATTTCTTTGTCAGTGGGCAAACGTACAAAATCAGCAGGGGATCAAATAATTTTTCCCCCCACTGTACATGAGGTCCGTTTAATTTATAGCACCTGTCTCAGGGAAGCCTAGTTTATTCTTCCACAGTTTGTGAGAGTTGCTCACAACAATAGTGAAAACAAGTACAGGTACAATAAATAGCTATTTTCATTAAGAAAGTAGTTTATCAATTATTTTAAAAGTTTCTGGTAAGTATATGTATATATTCATCATTAATACTGATTCAGTGCCGTCAGAGATAAAGGGGACTGAATCAGGCTTAGTCTTAAAGGAACAGGTCACTCAAAAATGAAAATTTACTCACCTTCAGGTCATCCAAGATGTAGATGAGTTTGCTCATCAGAACAGATTTTGGAGTAATTCAGCATTACATCACTTGCTAACTAATGAATCCTCTGCTGCAGTGTATGGGTGCCGTCAGAATGAGAGTCCAAACAGCTGATGAAAACATTATAATACTCATCCAGTAATCCATATGACTTTAGTCCATCAAGTAACATCTTGTGAAGTGAAAGTTTTTTCCAAAAAAAACAAAAACAAAACAATCATTGAGACATTTAACTTTAAACCATTGCTTCTGACCAAAATATCAGTCCATAATCCATAATAACCCTGACTCCAGTGGAAAAGTCCATCCTTTGTTATCCTCACACATCAAAATCCATGCACTGACATATTTGTCTAGAACTGTTCTGGACTTTGTTTCACTTGATCTGTGCATATTTCTCTCCTGATTTAGATAAGACAATGTTGTTACTGGAGAAAGCAATATTATGGATAGAGAACTTGTATTTTAGTCAGAAGCAATGGTTCGAAGTTAAAAACGTTTTGATGGATTTGCTTATTATAAACAACTTTTTGCCTCACAAGACATTAACTGATAGACTGGAGTGGTGTGGATTACTTGTGGATTATTACTTATTGTTTTCATAAGATGTTTGAACTCTCCATTCTTACGTCACCTATTCACTGCAGAGGATCCGCTGGTGAGCAAGTGATGTAATGCTAAATTCTCCAAAACTGTTCTGATGAAGAAACAAACTCATTTACTTATTGGATGGCCTGAGGGTGAGTACATTTCAGCACATTTTCATTTCAGGTGAACCACTGCTTTAATGTTTGTTTCTGGTAATAATTAATGCAATGTACTATGTGGTTAAACAAACACAATATAAAGCTTCCAGCTTTAGAGGAGAAAAAAACTGTTTCCTCAACAAGATTCCAAGCCAATCAATCTCCAGATACGAGAAACTAAACTCTATTAATGTAGTCACAAAGTGAGAGTTGTTCCAATCACAAAGAGGGGTAATCACCTATGTTACGTTAGTTAAAGAAACCTGAGAGGCAGTGAGGGAAATCCTTTATCCCATCTCTTAGGGATAAAGAAAAGGAGGGAAAGAAAAGGCTGTTTCAAATCCAAGTCTAAAAACCTGCCTGGATTGTGTTGGGGGTTATAACAAGTTGACTGTCAGCCAGGCACAATTCATCATCCAGACTGTACACACACATGTATATACAAAATAATATTCATATCTTCAAAACAGTGCCCATAATCAGTTTATCTATATCTCAACTGCTCAGTGGCACCAAAACACAGGTATTTGATGACAGATAGATAAGCTGACAATAGTTTTGCTGCTGATTTATGATTCCAGGGTTTTTTTTGGCATCTTTTGGGGTGCTTAAGTATAAAGCTGGTGATATTTTTCAGTGGGAACTTGGCTTTGCTGGGCTATTGTTTGAATAGTCACAGAGGCAGAGAAAGATAGGGTTTTAAAATATGAAAGTAAGGTATGGGGTGAACAAATCTCATCTTTCTCCCAGACTTGTCCTGGCTTTCTAAATTGCCAAAAATGTCTGAGTTTTGGCTTTGCTTTCCTATTGTCTTCATACTTTTTCAAGGTATTGACTTAAAAGTTTGACCAATAGCATGCAGGTATTATACGCAATCGACCAGTCATGGCAAGCAAGAAGGTGGGACCTACAGAGAATGGTCAAAGCAATTGCATATAATGTATGAGGACTGTAAAGAGCATGTCAATAGGAACACAAAGGCCAAAACCTGGACATTTTAGGCAGTTTAGAAATCCAGGCCAGGACATGTCTGGGAAAAGAGGACACATGGTTACCCTAACTAAGTAGTGTCCAAGTAATGTAATGTAAATAATTCATGTGAGACACATTTAATTTATATCCCAGCAGCTGTTTAAATGTTTCCTTAAGAGTTTGTTTACTTTACGCTGGCTCTTCTTTGATGCAGTGGTCTTGGACTTAACACTGACACCTGCTGGTGTGGCTGCATTAAGTTTGTTTATCAAATGAGGCTGCATCACACTAAAACATTGTGTAGTCAACATGGTGGCACCCATGAAGGGGCAACCCACTTCACGTAGAATAAAGCTGCTTTACCTTCTCATGTGAGTGTATATCATTTCAGTCATATATTTGAAGTATTTTAAAGTTTAAGTGATCTAAATGTATTTTTGTGCACAAAACTGCATTTTTAAAAGCAGACACTTTTGTTGCTTAAATTGTCTATATTGTGCAATCTGTTGTGAGACTGCTATTATTATTTGCATTATGGTCTTGTGAGTTAATTTAAACCTGCATTCTTAGAAGAAAGGTGTGTCCAAATGACCTGTTTCTAATTCTTTTGCATCTTAATCATAAAGAAAGTCAATCATCAAGTAAATACACAGTATTTATTATGCAATTTATTACATTTTGGCATAATAATTGTGCATGTGTCATTTTTCAACAGTAGGTAGATCCTTGGCAACAGAGACAACAGCAGCTCTTTTAACCGGGTCAGATATGTTTGCTTTAGTGTGAGCAAATATTTGACTCACTCTATAGTTTGCTAATAACCAAAAAATACTGTTATGTAACCTTCTTAAGAACAACACTCTCTACAGGCTACGAAACATTTAGGGTAACTTTTTCAAAACATGCACATATATAAGACACATGATAAAGTTATCAGTAGCTTACCTGCCATAGATGAAACGTTGATAATAACCCCTCCTTCTTTTTCGTACTCTTTACTCATGTGTTCTAGTGCTAAATATGTTCCCTGTATGACAGATGTCTGAGGAAGACAACAGTTGTGTAAAACTGTTAGCAAATAGTGAACAGATGTTTTCTACGAGAGTGAGATTACGTTGACATTGACCAGCTATTATGAGCAAACACATTATTATACTGCATCGTGTCCATTATGAAATCACTCTGCAGAGCATGATTGATTTAAAAGATCTGTAGATTATTTCATACAATGCATATGTAGGCCTACAAGTGCCATATAATGGCGTTCCTTGTACTTCATGTAATATTGTGAAATCTTTTGGACTGGAAGCAGGGGGTGGAGTTTTTTTTTTTTTTTGTGTGAATATGTAACTCCTATCCTGAAGTGTGGTTGAATGTTGTGCCCTAAAGCACCAAACGTGATCCACTCTTAGCTGTGTAAATCACGAGATGTGTCCAATGATATGAGGTTAAGTTGAAATGCAAGAGTTTGGCATGACCTATCCATTTCTCTCTCTCTCTCTTACAGGTTGGATTTCAAGCATAATGATTTTTAACTCACCAAATTTACTTCAATGGTCTTTTCCCAGTTCTTCTCATTGTTGATTCCAGCATTATTGATGACAATATCCAACCGACCAAACTTCTCTACTGTGCTTTGAAAGGCATCTAACGAAAGAAAACACAGCAGGTTTTTCATTTATAATAATTAATAGCAATGTTGCAATAGTGCCACTTTCGACAGCAGAACAAAGTGGCTGTATTCAAACGAAATGAGCAGTCCAGCTAGTCAGTTCACTAGGTTTTGAAACACAGCCAGTGTCAGTCTGCATGTGCCCTCACCTGACTTGCAGCTGCAGCATTCCACAAAGAAACATTTAATTAAACTCTTAGGTAAGTGTGTCTTTAGAAACAAGTTTAACAGGAACGAACAATCCCTTCACCACCGACCCATAAATTCTTGTCTTGGATAAATAAAGCAACCTAACAAAAGGCTACACATTTGATAGTGTTAAAACTTCAAAAACCCAGTAACATTCCTCAGTGATGACCTGAGGGCCTATGAATGTCTAGTATGACCTAATTCACTCCCCAAACAATGAGACATTGTTTAGGAATAAGATGCGCTGCACGTACAGGTGCGCAATATAAAGTGGATAATTGTTTCGTTCTAAGAAATCTACTTCAAACTTTGCCAGACTAAAGAAGATAATATAATTTTCCTAACTAAAAGGATAAGTAAAAAATAAAGGTTTTACCTCTAAGTTTCCCCGCGTCAGTCACGTCACACTGGATAAAAATACAGTTATCCTCTCCAAACTGGCCATCTAGATCACTTTTGCATTCCTCTCCCACAGATTGGTTCAGGTCTACCAGTGCAACCTGAATTTTTCAAAAAGTATATTAATAACGTTATGCTAAAACAAATAAATAAATGAAGACGCAACAAAAATAATCGCCCCAAACAGGCAACTGAACTAGTTATAAAGACGTTTTGCACAAGTTTTCCCAACAGTTAATTGGATTAATCCGCGACGTCCATTTTTAAAAAGAAATTTGAGACAGCGAAACCTTCGCCCCGTTCTCCAGGAGATGTTCCACCACGGCTCTTCCGATGCCTTGCGCGCCGCCGGTGACCAGAGCCACTTTCCCGTGGAGACTCATGCTGCTCACCGCCGAGCGCACCGCGCACTGCTTTATGTAGGCGTACAGTCAGAAGGGGGCGTGTAGATAAGTATTACTACAGTAAACACAGACGGCCAAGTGTCGTTTTACAAACTGTCATTTACACCAAAGAGATGATTACTAACAATTTTGTGAGCGCTCTGCGCGTTCGTTCTTTAGTGCCCTCGGCGGCAGTCGAACTGTGTACAAGTACACACACGTGGAGTGAGTAAATGAACGCACCTAAATGAACAAGAGACAACGGATGCTTTTATAAACATCTTTATTTTTTCAGTCTTTCTCAGAGGGCTCTTCAGTAAACATATGAAAAGAACTTTACACTTTACATTACAGCGTTTATGTTAACGCAGCCTAATTACTGACTAAACACAAACCTAAAAGTATTTTGTGTTGCAAAAACTGAATACATTTCGTTATTATTATAACTGTTCCCTTAGCTATATATATTTGTGTAACACGGACACTGTAAAGTAAAGTGTGTCCAGACGTATTTACAGATGTACACAGAAGAACATATGAAGAGTTCAGATGCAAAAGCCTCTAAGTGCAGTCTGAAATTTTCATCTAAAATTAGCATTTTTATCAGACTCCTATGTTTAGGTTCAGTAATTTTACTCTAATGGCAATGTATAGGTCATTTTCTATGCAATTAAAGTGAAATAACTGAACATAAATATAGGAGAGTGAGTAAAAATGATCATTTTAGAAGAAAATTTCAGACGGCACTTAGAGGCTTTTGCATCTGAACTCTTCATATGTGCCTCACCTCTTATAATAGCAGCGAGAACATTGACTGCTGGTCCAATTCACACTGAAAATGAAGTATAACAGACTTGAGTTCATGCATAACATTTAATAATGTTTCTACAAAATAAATTACAAATGCTCTTGCATTATACTGTAAATGTCCATGAACTTCTTGTGTCCTTTCCATGATGAATGTATGTGCCAAATGCCGATGTTAGTGTTCAAAACACAGCAGCACTGCTCTATTTACTCTTAGGAATGTGTGAGGCTATATGCTTTGATCATTTGTATGGCACAGTCTTTCAGCAGATCATTTTGAAAAGAAAAGACAACAAAACAAAAAAGGTTTAAGAAAGTCTGGTCCCAGTATTTGAACTGTTTTGAACAGTGTTTATAAGTGAACGGATAATTCTGAATTTCGACAAAATAAATATTGATAACATTGATAAATATCGATTCCAAGTACTCATTTTCCCACGACATGTTTTTAAATATATTCGCAATACCTTAGGGATATCTTCAGAGGCAGAATTATATATTGTTCTCTTTTAGTATAATTTAATAACGTCTATTCAGAATTCATTGTTGTACAATCACCATACATGCAGTTAGATTAGTTTAAAACCACTCAAATTATGTTCTTAATTATGAATCTCATTTATATTTTTTGCATTACTATTTTTTTTTGTCTGAGGACTCCTTGAATTAATTTCTCCATTCATGAATTTGCAACACATGTGTGACAGTATTCACTCCCAGCCACATTATTTTGCGGTGGCATCATTAGTTTGAAGTGACTGGCAATGGTTTTCGAACAATAATGCTTTTGTTTGAGAAAAACTTGAAGGATGGTTTCAATTTCTTTATGCTTACTGACAGTACGCTACCCATTAAAGTTTTCGAAATGTGTTTCCTTGAAGCAGTTAAAGTGTTCATATAAACTAGCTGTAAACACAATAGTCTCCTTTGCTGGTTCAGGGTCATTCTTGAGATTTAGCTCAGAATGTTTTTGGCCTGGATGCTGGTTTCTAGAGCTGGTCAACAATCAGGTTTGGGACAAAATGATTGAGGATACATTGCACTGACCAATAGTCAACTCTTTCTTATAAAATAATCTACATTAGTAGTTTGTGTTTGGATATTTGTATAATATACATTTCTGCTCTTGCACTCTTGCCATTTTTCAATAGCTGTATATCAAAAATACAACACAGAACATTGGCAGTAAAGTTGTAAGACAACAGAGTTGACAAAACCAGTGCAAGACACATACATCTGTCACTACGAGGGGCTGTAGTCAGTATCGGACTGTGCTTCTGTGTTAAACAGGTGTGTAGAAGTGCTGACCACTTCTGTTGCGGGACAGGTGTGTCAGAGGCCCTATGGATGCCTATCCATTGCATAGTGAGTGCAGTGTCTTCGTATGGGTGTACAACACAAACAAACTATTGAAATTAACCACCGGTCCTTGACATCACAGTTTTTCATAGTCATTTTAGCATAGATCTTGGCAGGAAACATCAGAGTTCATTGATGCAGCTTTGCTGTTTTACTACCGTACCTCCCAAGGTGCAACGCGCCATGTTCCATCTATGGCTTGTGCACATCCTCGTGACGTAGGATTTTGTAAAGAACCCAATAGAAAATATTGAAAAACAGGAAGGCCAGTGGGAATCCGGCACGGGACACAGTGTCGATCTTCTTGGCTCGGTCGATGAAGAGTTTTCTCATCTCCTCATGACTCTTGCTGGCAGAAAGGGCTGGGCCAGAAGGTGTTGTGGCCGCATTATTAGCAGCTTTGGGCACGGCTCCGTCTTTCCCTGCATTGGGCGTGAAGCTCAACCGGCTCTCCCGCACATCCTCCTCCTTAGAAAAAGGAAAGTATACAGAAAGAGAAGCAATCAAGATTCTAGCTCTCCTACATTCATAGAACCTGTTGCTTCCTCTTTTAGGAAATTCTGTGAGTGAGATAAGATAATAATGTGAACAATAAATGACAGTATTAGCACTTAGTTTTTATGATGTCTCTATCATTTGAAATTACTTATGGGGAGTTTCTGCCAAATTACTGCCTTGCTAGCCTGCAAATGTAAAAAATGTAAAAAAGACACACACAAAAAAAAAAAAATTGTTTGCTTTGTAAAGAGAATTCACATTCTCTTCTGTCCACAATTATTTCAGACAAATATAGAAGACTTTGGTGGAAAAAGGAAAATTATTTTGGTAGAACTTGAAATCAAACCCATAAAACACAAGCTTAATAGTTCCCCCCACACTAATTAAACATAAAGAGGAACAGAACAACTCAGTATAAGCATGCAACTGAGAATAATTGAATGCAACAAGAACATATGTGACCCTGGACCACAAAACCTTTGTCTCAAGTCGCTGGGGTATATTTGTAGCAATAGCCAAAAATGCATTGTATGGGTCAAAATTATAGATTTTTCTTTTATGCCAAAAATCATTAGGATATTAAGTAAAGGTCATGTTCCATGAAGATATTTTGCAAATTTCTTACCGTAAATGTATCTCAACTTCATTTTTGATTAGTAATATGCATTAAGAACTTCATTTGACAACTTTAAAGGCGTTTTTCTCAATATTTTGATTTTTTTGCACCCTCAGATTCCAGATTTTCAAATAGTTGCATCTCAGCCAAATATTGTCCGATCCTAACAAACCATACATCAATGGAAAGCTTATTTATTCAGATTTGGAAAAATTTACACTTAAGACTGGTTTTGTCATCCAGGGTCACATATGCATTATCATCAAGACAGTCCCAATTGTCCAATAAACTGATAAAATATACACTATCATTTAAAAGTTTGGGTTTGATAAGATTTTTTCTAATGATTTCTGAAAGAAGTCTCTTATGCTCACCAAGGCTGAATTTATTTGATCAAAAACACAGTAAAAATAGTAATGTGTAAAATAAAATATTACAAATTTAAATAATTGTTTTCAATTTGAATATATCGTAAAAAATGTAATTTATTCCTGTATTAGCAATTTCCTGAATTTTTTGCTGCCATTATTCCACTCTTCAGTGTTATATGATCTTTCAGAAATCTTTCTGGTCACACTTTATTTTAAGGTCCAATTCTCGTTATTAACAAACCATTAACTACAACTTTTGCCCCAATAAACTCCTAATTTGCTGCTTATTAATAGTAAGTAAGATAGTTGTTATGTTTAGGTATTGGGTAGGATTAGGGATGTAGGCTATGGTCATGCAGAATATGTGCTTTATAAATACTAATAAACAGCCAATATGTTAATAATAAGCATGCAAATAAGAAACTAGTTAATAGTGAGAATTGGTCCCCATATAGGCATACTAAAGTGCTACCATCTTTCTATATTATTGCAGCATATTTTGATGCCCCCCCCCCCATGTGTATGTTAAATTTATACACTTAAATTTATTAGCAGATGGTATGTAGACATTAACTTCCATAGAAGTTATTTCACTATAATTAATGTTAAAAATCGAAGCTTGAAGTAAGGTTCAAAAAATGCAAACAATCAGATAAGACTTGTATCATATGAATCCGTAATCATATGATTCATAAAATACACAAATGGGTGTTTTAATATGATCACTACTTATCTGAATGGTAAAGTAATGTGACATACTGTTTCACGAGGACTGGACCTGAATGAACATGGACACATGATAGGGAAGTTGAGTGACTGTATAATGAACTCATCGGTCAAAGGCATGGACAGAGATGAAGTGCTGTGCTCTCTCTTTACCCTGTCATTGGATTCGTTGAGTTGGCCCATTGATCCGTAAACTGGCTCAGCACTGCGTAGGCCATCAATATGATGCAATGACTCAGTAAGCTCCTCATCAAATGTTTGATCGAAAGTCTTTCAGCACAGCAGGGGGATCGAAGAGAGAAGAAAACACAAAGCATGCAAACTAATAAAATATAATGGCTCTCCACATGCAGGACATCATGCAATGCAAATAAATAAATAAATATTGACCAATGAGTGGCATTCAAAAATGAGTAGTACGGGCATGTAAAAGAAATGAAAATGCATAAAAACAAATGTGTATTATTCTGAAATCAAGTGTTTTCATCTCAGAATGCAGCAACCAATATTGCGGTTGTGCCTGAACTGCTTGCCCATGCATTTTACAATGTCCTTTGAACTTAATGCACTTTGCACCTTTTTTCTCTCTGAAAACGGTCAGAATATTCAATTGGCTAAGCTTCATATCATGAAGTCAATAATATTCCAACTCCACAGTGCCAGGGGAAATAACATCTCTGGCCACATGCAGTCTTAAGAATATAAACAGACCTAAATCTCAGTCTGGCCTTTGTACTGTTTAACAGGCTTCTGCCTTGAAATAATATTTGAAATATGTTTGGTTAGTTGCTAGGTATGCCATAAGGATGCACTGACTACTTCTGTCCTCTAGGAGGCAGTGTTGTATATGTGTAGGACTAACAGTGTAGTGGTTTGTGTGATTCCAGTGTAAATGCGACTCTTTTATTGTGTTATATAATCAATAACATATTAATAACCATATAACAACATAATCAACTGATAAGCAGGTGTTAATTTCCAACCTTACATGTTTTTCAAACTTAACATCATTGCTCCTAGCATCACATCAACTCAACATGCCTGCCAAAACATACACATTCAATCAGTTAAACTGTGTTTGGCTGTGTGTTTAGAATTTAGCTAAGCAGAGTCAAAAAGGCGCAGAAACTCTGTCAGTCTCCCAATCATCTGCTTCACTTACTGTCGAGTCCAATTGCAGTGACAGTTTCCCCTCATACTAAAACTTCTTCTCTTAGGATTTTCAAATTCTCGTTTTGTTTTAGTTTGCAGAAGTGATAGGCCTACTGACCAATTAAATTTGTGTGACTGTTTTCTCTTTTAAAAGTGCTAGAATATTTCATTTGCTTTATTTTTATTCTTTATATTATATTATATTATTTATATAAAATAATATTTCATTTTGACCTTATCGCTATGTTTTGAGAAGATATGTAGACTATTGCTGTGGTCCTGTTTGGACTGTATAATATTTAATGTAAATAAATATGTTAATGTGATATTAACACATTTGTTTGTTAATATTTTATTTTAATCGTTAATTTATTTTCTTTTATTTATTAACATATTTACTATTCAAAATAATCTTTATTATTTAAGTCCTAAATACATGTGATTCCAAACAAGTCTTTGTTGGCGTGTTCCAGACAATCTATGGGTCTATATGCATTTGTTGACTATTTGGGATTTATCAGTGACTCTTTCTGTAGATTACATCGTTGCTCCAGTAGGAGGCGACAAGTGGCTATCTTCATAAGTGAATCATTAAAAATTAATTCAATTGGTTTGTTCAAAACCGGTGATTAATTCAGGAACGAAACAAGTGACTGAGTGAGTCATTGAATCATTCATTGAATCGATTAGTTCAAAACAGTGTTTTTCTTGGTGTTGCAACGGACCTACTGTGGCGTTAAATGGAATTATTTTCTTTTGCAGAGCAAGAACAAAGAAAGCAAATGACAAAATTGTGTCTTTCCCGAAGTTCTTTCCGAAAGAGTGGGCATGGCCATTTGTAAATTTAATGTGTCTGGCTTCTGGTGTCACAGGCTTCCAGCTATTTCTTAGTTGTACAAAACACCTAATTTGCGACTTGATATTTTAAACTGATGTGTCTTACCATATTATTTTAATGTATTGTACCGTTTACTGCACTTTGTTATTCTTCTCGTTATTTCCCTACAGCAGCTAATGAACCAGAAGTCTCACACACTGACAGAAAACGGCTTACTTCTGCATTGAAAAATAAGGTGGATAGACCTACAAGCAGTCACATTTGCAGTCATGTTGTTTTCCCAAAGCACTTCAATTACTTGCATCACTCGGCGTGCGTCAGCACTCATATAAACACTTGCCTCAAAACTTTCTTTTTACCTTTCATGATTTTGATGGATAATGGGCAAAATCTTTAACATTTGATCATGACACTCAACACTTGTGTGTGACAAAACACAAGACATGCAATTTATGTTTTTATAAATGTGGGTTCAGTCCATACCTTGCCAGACTTCTTCCTTTTCCGTCGGAATCGTAAGAGGTCTTTGTGTTGCCGTGAAACAAAGTTGACTGCAGCATACTCCAACAGGGCAGAAAAGACAAATAACAAGCACACAGCCATCCAGATATCAATTGCCTTCACGTAAGACACCTGCACGGCAGAAAGACACAAACACATCCGTTCTCATATACCTTAGTTAGCCTTTGCCTTTTCATTCCAGCCTGCATAACAACAGCCCAGTCGTTTTATTATTGAACAGCATAGGGATCCATCAGTCTATTGTCCTTATCGCAGCAATGGATCAGAGATAATTCTCTGCCAGGTGAAAAATACTTTTTTTTTTCTAATTGTGTTACATAACTGAATGTAGCATTTATGAGTTTTTAATATGCAATACACACGGCATGCCTGCTTTCACACATGGATGCACTTTGCACATTCCACTCTGAGCTGCATTAATAAATGATAACTGGGAATGAATGGCAGAAAAAGAGATGTGTAGAAGTGCTAACTGAACTTACACCCTTATACTGACCAGTGATGCAGCATCTTTGTTACAAATGTGAATAAGGGCTTTAATACTGTATGCACTCTTACCTTAGGTAAGGATGTTCTGGATCCAGAGCTCTGAGTTGTCATTGTGAGCACTGTGGTGATTCCCAGGGCAACACGGGCAGGAGCGGCATCCATGTTGATCCAGAAGGAGACCCAGGACAGGATGACGATGAGCAGGCTGGGAATGTACATCTGGATCAGGTAGTAGCCCATCTGTCTTTCCAGGTGAAAACGTACCTCAATGCATGTGAACTTGCCTAGCAGAAAGAAAAGTGGACAGAGGGCATATATGAAACTATAGATGAGGATTTATGCTTCAAAATTTGATTATTTTGTGGTTTTATTTGGACCACTAATACATTTTGAAAAACAAAAAAAGTTTTATTCTATTTTGTTTGCTTTAATGCTTTGCTGTATGCTAAAATTATAATAATATACACAGTACTGTTCAAAAGTTCAGTAAGATTTTTTTTTTTTAATGTTTTAATATTGAGTCTCTTATGCTCACAAAGGCTGCATTTATTTGATAAAAAAATACAGTAAAATAAGTTTAATTGTGGTGTTGTACAAATTAAAACAACTGTTTTCTGTTCAAATATATTCTAAAATGTAATCTATTTCTGTGATGGCAAAAGTCAAAGCTGAATTTTCAGCAGCCAGTGTCACATGATCCTTCAGAAATCATTGTAATGTGCTGATTTTCTGCTCAAGAAATATTTATTATTATTGTTATCAATGTTAAACCAGTGCTGCTTAATATATTTGTGATAACCAAGATTAATTTTTTCAGGACTATTTTATGATAGTAAGTTAAAGAGAACAGCTTTTTCCAGATTACTCCCTATGTACATGTCATCTTAGGCAAAAAGCCCTGCCCATTTGTGACTCTCTCTGCCCTATTAGCATAGACACAGCCCTGAGTGAGAAGCAGCAGTCCACCATTCCACCATTACTGTTTTCTTGCTGTAGTTGCTGGAGATACAATGTCAGCACAAAGGCATTACAAATGTCGTGTGTTGGGATGCACCAATGAACATAGGAGTCTCCAGAGACTCCCTCCATCTGAGCCGCTGTGGACACTGTGGTTAGATTTCATTTTCAAAGGAAATGTCCCAGAACAAAAAAATGGTAAAGTCCCCTATATGTTTTGGGATCAATATGAACGCTTTGTGCGTGAACGGATCACACGTTTGTTTTCCAAATTGCCTTTCTGAAAGAGCTTCTTGGCACTCTGCAAGGCTAATTGCTAACGCTACCATTGTCTCTGCCTGTTTTCACTCATGCTGCCTTCACCAGAATTATCATGGATAGGAATGTGGTAGTTAAATGTTGCGTATGAAAACTATGTGAAGTCGACTGATTGAATTTGCCGATCTATCTCATAATCACAAGTGGGACTTGGAATAGCGATAGCACCATGAGACCAGCTATGTCGTTATTTTTATCGCGCCGTGCTCCCCGTCTGTGTAATTCATAAACACAAATTTATTATGCACAGTACAGTCAGATGACTTTAAACAGAGTATGTTTTCTGTAAAGATAACAGGCTTGTACTAATTGTGGAATGTGCAAAGGCCAGCACCGACTGCCAGAGCATGAGCTCTTGAAGCTCCGCCCTCTTCTGAAAAGGGGGCCGGGAGCACCAGATCATTTGTATTTAAAGGGACAAACAAAAAAAATAACACGTTTTGGCTCATACTCTAAAAGTGGCAATTTTAACAAGCTATAAAAAAAATCTGTTGGGCTAAAACTTCACATACACATTCTGGGGACATCAGAGACTTATTTTACATCTTGTAAAAAGTGCCAGGTCACATGTAAACGCTTTTGTTGGTATAAGCATTCAGGCTGATTCAGTGATGTTAATATTTTAGACATGAATAAAACCAATTAATCTCAATGAAGTATTTTACCATTATGTCTTTACTGGCATCCTTGTTTAAAAAACAAAGTATTAATTTCTTTGAAAAAAAATATTTGAACTGTATATATGTTAAGTATATATCTCAATTATAAAATTTTAAACATTTTCAAATTTTAGGCTATTCAATATAAAGGTCTCTTGGAGAAATTAACACGGTAAAAAGTGGTATCCTGCAACTATTACCTTAAAAGCTTTTTCTACCTGATTTAATCCATAAAAGTTAGTTTTGTTGGCATAAGTATTTAGGCTGATTCAGTGATGGTAATATTTTAGACATGAATAAAACCAATTAATTTCCTTTTTGTTACATTACAGTGTTACTCAAATGTAGGTGAAATATCACAAATGCCTGTTTTAGTCTGAAAATAATGTGTAAATAACGATGGAATTTATTTACAGACATTGCAAAACCATAATGTCCCCAAATGAAAGTGTGCTCATTTAAAAGTAGATACTTATTTCATGTGTGGTTGGTGAAGAGGCATTACAGACGGTTACGGTTATATACAAAATCCGCATGAAAGGCAGAGAGCAACTACTTAAAAGGTCTGAGAGCTTTCAGCTGCAGTCTGTCTTTTTTGTTCTCTGCTACTGAGCCTTTTGCACTCTCAAAACAAATTTCTGCAAGGCTTGTCTTTCCTGAAAAGCAGGGAGACGGCTTTCACTATTTCTATCTCTTTTGTTCCAAAGTCCCTGGGAGATTTTTGCTTGGTAATATTCCACACTGTCCTGCTCTCTAGCTGGAGTACACTTGGGGAAAAATACACTTAAACTCAATAAATGAATGAAACATCTGTAAGCCTATAAATGTTAGTTTATTTAGAGCCACATAATGTCTGCTTAAAACTACATATACATACAATATTTAAATGAGCCTAAACAAGTAGTTGTGTAAGAGTGTGTTTGACACAGAAATGTTCCCTCTGGAATGTAACCTTCTCACTCTCAAACACACATACTACGCAAACACACACTTCTAGTCTCCTCGGGAGTTTGGATGGTTGGAGCTGTCAACACTGTAGTTGAGGTGACCTGAGAATAAAACCCCTGAGAGACTAAGTGAGAGAGCTGAGAGAAACAACAACAGGAGGAAGAGGAAAGGGAAAAGAACAAAAACCAGGAGACAGTCTGTGTTATGGAGCCTGACAGCACCTAGCATTCACAGGACAGAAGTGGGATGTGCTGCAGGCCCAGGAAACAACACAGCAGAATAAACCATCCTGGGATATTACAGTGGAATGTAGACTAATGGATTTAATTTACCCCAGTTTCTGAGCCGATTTATATATATATATATATATATATATATATATATATATATATATATATATATATATATATATATATATATATATATATATTAGTGCTATCAATTGATTAAAACAATTAACTAATTAATCTCACATTATTTTCTGAAATTAATCGCGATTGAATATACTAACATTACATTATAATTGAGAGCTGTTAATCTTAACATTTATTAGACTTTAAAAAATAACTTCTAATTTAAGTGAACTTAAAACAATCTTTACATAAACCCATTATAATAAATGTTATACTTACCTGCACCATTTAGCAAGGAAGAAATATACAGAAATTTAATAAAGCTATCAAACACTAAATTCTAAATTAAATATAGATGCATTCTTAAAGCTACAAAAGTTATTGGTTTCATATTTTTTCTTTTGTTCTTTGATGAAGAGACATCACAGCAGCTGGGTTATTAGGTTATTTGGCTGCTATTTCTTTAAGAACTGCCGCTGCAGAACATGACGTGGATCTGCATGACACGCACGCTCGCAATTTAATTTGTGCTTTAATATGAAATGCTACAGGCTACAGCGCGTGCCGCCATATTTGTGTGTGCAATTGAAGAGCATTCGCTACAAGCACAGAATAAAGGCTGACAGGGCAGAAAAAAAATTGTTTTGACTGACATATGGCCTGACAACATCTCATCTGACCGCAGTTCTCTGTTTTTCTACTGAAGCGCCTTGTCACCTGTACCTTTTCTGTGCTCGTTTGACTAGCGCTTGTCGCTGAGATGAAGTTGGAGTGCGCATCTGAAAAGTCTCCCGTTTGAAGTGGTCGTAAAGATGTTCTGCATCTAAATTAATGCAATTTTTTGCCAAGAAAAGAGACAGAAGCAGCAGTTGTGAGTGGGGTGGCTAACCCTAGCTCCACCCGGGTTGTTAATTCTGTTAATATTTTTTACGCCGTTAAACTGGGAAAATTAATCGCCTTTTGACAGCACTAATATGTATATATGTATGTATATGTTTGTGTGTGTGTGTGTGTGTATATATATATATATATATATATATATATATATATATATATTTTTTTTTTTTTTTTTATATACACAGTGCACAGCATAAATGAGTACACCCCCTCTTAACAAATTCAGCAATTACTCTTTACTTAGATGACATGTTAGGGTTATTTGGAGATATAATGTTCCAACAAGCCTGCTTGATCAATTATCAGTACACCCCTCACATTTTTGTAAATATTTTATTTTATCTTTTCATGTGACAACACTGAAGAAATGAAACTTTGCTACAATGTAAACTAGTGAGTGTACAGCTTGTATAACAGTGTAAATTTGCTGTCCCCTCAAAATAACTCAACACACAGCCATTAATGTCTAAATCACTGGCCACAAAAGTGAGTACACCCCTAAGTGAAAATGTCCAAATTGGGCCCAATTAGCCAATTTCTCTCCTCATGTGACTCGTTAGTGTTACAAGGTCTCAGGTGTGAATGGGGAGCAGGTGTGTTAAATTTGGTGTTATCGCTCTCACTCTCTCATACTGGTCACTGGAAGTTCAACATGGCACCTCATGGCAAAGAACTCTCTGAGGATCTGAAAAAAAGAATTGTTGCTCTACATAAAGATGGCGTAGGTTATAAGAAGATTGCCAAGACCCTGAAACTGAGCTGCAGCACGGTGGCCAAGACCATACAGCGGTTTAACAGGACAGGTTCCACTCAGAACAGGCCTCGTCATGGTCGAGTTGAGAGTTGAGAGCACGTGCTCAGCGTCATATCCAGAGGTTGTGTTTGGGAAATAGACGTATGACGCACACTGCATCAAATCGGTCTGCATGGCTATCGTCCCAGAAGGAAGCTTCTTCTAAAGATGATGCACAAGAAAGCCCGCAAATAGTTTGCTGAAGACAAGCAGACTAAGGACATGGATTACTGGAACCATGTCCTGTGGTCTAATGAGACCAAGATAAACTTATTTGGTTCAGATGGTGTCAAGCGTGTGTGGCGGCAACCAGGTGAGGAGTACAAAGACAAGTGTGTCTTACCTACAGTCAAGCATGGTGGTGGGAGTGTCATGGTCTGGGGCTGCATGAGTGCTGCCGGCACTGGGGAGCTACAGTTCATTGAGGGAACCATGAATGCCAACATGTACTGTGACATACTGAAGCAGAGCATGATCCCCTCCCTTCTATTCCAACATGATAACGACCCCAAACACACCTCCAAGATGACCACTGCCTTGCTAAAGAAACTGAGGGTAAAGGTGATGGATTGGCCAAGCATGTCTCCAGACCTAAACCCTATTGAGCATCTGTAGGGCATCCTCAAACAGAAGGTGGAGGAGCTCAAGGTCTCTAACATCCACCAGCTCCGTGATGTCGTCATGGAGGAGTGGAAGAGGACTCCAGTGGCAACCTGTGAAGCTCT
This sequence comes from Onychostoma macrolepis, assembly GCF_012432095.1. Taxonomy (NCBI): domain Eukaryota; kingdom Metazoa; phylum Chordata; class Actinopteri; order Cypriniformes; family Cyprinidae; genus Onychostoma; species Onychostoma macrolepis. Next base: position 21,660,260 of record NC_081155.1, on the reverse strand, counting down.
GGTGAACTCCATGCCCAAGAGGGTTAAGGCAGTGCTGGAAAATAATGGTGGCCACACAAAATATTGACACTTTGGGCACAATTTGGACATTTTCACTTAGGGTTGTACTCACTTTTGTGGCCAGCGGTTTAGACATTAATGGCTGTGTGTTGAGTTATTTTGAGGGGACAGCAAATTTACACTGTTATACAAGCTGTACACTAGCTACTTTACATTGTAGCAAAGTGTCATTTCTTCAGTGTTGTCACATGAAAAGATATAATAAAACATTTACAAAAATGTGAGGGGTGTACTCACTTTTGTGAGATACTGTGTGTGTGTGTGTGTGTGTGTGTGTGTGTGTGTGTGTGTATAATAACAAGCTCGATTTGGTTTTACAGTGGTCATCTTTTTTCTCTAGTAAGACAGATTATGTTCATTGATCATGTGTTTTTATGTTTTTAACATCTGAATGTCTGTCATATATTGAATGTTGTTGCTTGTTGATTTACATATATCCTAATCAAGCTAGTTAACATATGAGGTTTTGCTAAATTGTGTGAATGATTTGACATAGTGTTAGAAACTTCAGTTAGATATGTTGCAGTCATATGCCATAATTGTTCATCAAAAGTTTGTGCAAGAACCCACATTCTAGCTGTCAATGAGTTTCATAATTTTCAGCTACATTTATATTTGCCAGGTGTTTTTATCAAAAGTGACTTGCGTGACATTCAAGGCATTCATTAGTTGATTCTCTGGGAATCAAACCCACACTTTTGGCATTGTTAGCATCATACTTGACTGTTTGAGCAAATAAACGTGTATATATCTCAAAATATATTTCACAATATGTTTCACAATATATTTCACATGGTCCTTCAGAAATCATTCTAATATGCTGATTTGCTGCACAAGTGACATTTCTTATATTATTAATGTGCTGCTTTTTGTATTTATTTATTTTATTTTTATTTTTTTGTGGAAACTTGTACCTGCAAAAAAAAAAAAAAAAAAATATATATATATATATATACACACACACACACACACACACACACACACACACACACACACACAGAGTATATATATATATACAGTGGAGCTTGGCAGAGATTAATGTTTCGTGCACTGCTTAATTTACATACTTAGGAAACCCAAAGGATCCTCCATCTTTTCACTGGGCTTGTTCTGCAGTAGCTCAGGGATGAAACCCCGCTGTGATATCACTAAAGCTGTGCCATGTGGTTATTTCACATCCCTCATGACTCAACTGACGGAAGATGTGGGAGCTCTGAGCAAATGTATGAGTGTGCAGAACTACATGACAGAGCAGGAAGTCTTGTGTGGCAGAGGAGGAAATGTGTGAGCAATCGTGCAGAAGGCCCTGTGTCCATCCTGTCACACTAGAGAGGGGAGATCATATTTAAAGAAGTGTTAATGAACCGATGGTGAAAGTAAAATGTTATTGTGGTGTTTAAATGATAATGTGACTTTTAGCATCTTTTGTGCCCCTGTACCCTTTGGTATAAAAACCCCAAGGTCATCGAGGGCTGGTTGTGCGTAATAAGATTAGGCCTATAGGTAAATATATTTTGTACAATAACTCCATAGGAAAAGCATGCTTGCAGTGAATTTTTTATTTTATTTTTTAATTTTTTTGCATAAAAGAGAGTTTGATCATTATTCTACTTGCTTGTCTGACAGATCCCAGACTTATTTTTCAATGTGTAACACCAGCATATAAAAAAAGTGTAGTATATTTTCATAATGTGACAGACTGACAAATCTGTGGTCTGTCAGTGAATTGAAAGATGTTGAGTATTGATTCCTTACTATATAAATGTAGCAGAGGTATGGTGGTTTTCAATCAAGCAGAGGTGCCTGTGGCCAATATGCTAAGAGATCGACATATTGTATACTGGACAGTGTGAATGAATACCTCTAAAATGCATTCAGACAATCAAATTGATTTATTTACCAAACTGAACCAGCATCCTATTACAGTTGTAATACCACAAAATGCAAACGTACTACACTGAATTATTTGCATCATACTGTAGTGAACTACCCTTTTAGTGCATAAATTGTAGTATTAGTACAGTAATGTATTCTACATACATTTGCAGACAACATGGCGACACTCTTTCCTAAATGCTTGTAGAGTGGCTTTTTGTCTCAAGGGATCATTGCTCTTATTCTCTGTCCACCAAGGAATACTCAGAAAGTGGGCCTGAAATAGGTGTTACACCCCTGATGAAAAATATTGTGGGGCACTATTGAAGCCAGAGACATAGCCACTGTACTTGAGAGAAAGTCATCTCTTTTGTCATCCCTGATTACATTAGTTATTTGGTCTACACTGATTGAAAATTTTGACAGCATTTCAGCACTTTTGCAACCTGCTGGCATAGATAGAACAGCATTAAACACTCCTCTAGAAGCCTTTTTAAAAGGTTGCTGTGCTACAGTGTTTGTTTGCAGGCTTGGACCCGTGGCCTTTATTGCAGGTGTATTAAGAAATATCAACAAAGAATTGTACAGTAACTGCCAAAGAGGGAGAGATGATAAAAGACAGAGAATGCAATGTAACGAAAAAAAAGAAAGAAAATGAGTTCAAGCAATTAGACTTTGGTAGATGGTAATTGCTTTGGACTGTATACTCATGATGTAAGTAAAATAAAACAACATGAATGACATTTATAATAACAATGATTTTCATGCGAGTTCATCTGTCACATGGTTGAATCCTTTTATAAACAATATAATAATTTTGCCTGCAGAGTGAGTCACACACCTCTTATATGAGGCAAATGGTTTCTCATTTTTCCTCTTAAAAGAAGAGGCTTATTTAATCTATATATGAATGCATATAAAATATATAATTTCTCACTGTTGAATACAGGAAGTATGTTGTCCACAAACTACATAAATTTGAATTTCTTTAAAGCTACAGTTACTAGCTGGGAGCTTTGCAGTTGTCTTACCTTTTATTTGGATGCTCATCTCTCAACTCAATCAATATCAATATGCATTTGTGTGCCAATATTGATTCAATTACTAAATGAGAAATTTGAAGGGAGTCCAGGGAATAATGTGACTGACATGTAGCTCCCTATAGAAGCATACAGTGCCTTGAACACAACTGCCAAGAGATTTCCTGTCAAAAAAAGAGACCTTTGAATCCTAAGCATTTTCACCCATCCCATTCTCCATTTCTTTCATTGTTTACCCCCTGCGGTTTTCCATTTCTCCTGACTCTCAAGTCTTTTACGGGTGGTCTCTCTCTCTCATTTTGTCCTTATACACTGTGGACAGTCGTTTGAGGCAACCTGACCTTGACCCACCAGCATCTGTCATTCATCCTGTCAGAAAGTCCCTCTGAGGCAAAACACACAGGGAGACAAAAGCACACACCTCTTCACCAGGGATTGTGTGGCCTATGACTTCCGATATGTGCACTACTGATATGACTGATAATATCAGGTTTCAAATGCAAGAAGAATGAAAAAAGACAGAGTACTGACCAATTAAGTCAATTACATCTGACAAGGCTAATGGGAACTTGGTCTCTTAAGGACTCATTTGCCATGATAACATGCACAGTAGATACGTACAATTCTGCAATGCACTGACACGGTTCTTGACCACAGGCATGCAGAAAGCCCATCCTGATTAAGTTTGTTTTTCAAAATCTTTCCTCAGTAATTCTCAGAAGTCTTATGACAGTGTTTTGAACAGTGTTTCCGATATCATGCATGTTTTGAAGATTACTTTTTCTGGATTTATTTTGTGTGTGTACTTCAAGGCTACTAAGCCAAATGTGTTACATAAAATTCTGAACATTGTATAATTTTATATTTACTGTAAGTCTCAGATATTGAACACTGACTGACAGTATTTTCCTCTCTCACACCCTTGATGTTTACGTGTCAACCATGATGAGGCCAGGTGTGCACAGTAGATGCATAATTGAGACACCAAGAGATGCGATAACAAGCTTTTTCAATTATCATGTTAAAAGCTGTTCCTTTACTTTGCATCCCATTAAAGCAAGACTGCTAGAACATTCTCCTGGATTTCTTTTTCTCTCTTCTCCCTCACAGTGGTCTACTGTTCCTCTAAATTAGTGATTCTCAACTGGAGGCCATAAATATGGGCCACATGTCTGGACTGATAGTGTTGAGGGTAGTAGAGAAGAGCAATGATAAATACAAATAATGAAATGCCATTATGCTGTATAATCAGGCTTGCTTAGTACACCACAATAAGAGGAGAAAACACTATTCATATAATTTGTCAAAGACTAATACATCCAGTTAAACTCTACGGTATTTCACTTTGGAGGAAATTCATCTGTCATATGGTTGAAGCTAGCCAAATTAGCCAGATGGCAACATGGACAGGTTGCGTGACATCCCGTCATTCTTGAAAACCATGAACGAGACTATGCAATGTGTTTTGTGCAGTGAATTAATGGCTTCAGAAAGCATGAAACAATCAAAATTCAGTTTACATGTAGAATTGACCAGTGGTTCTAAGCTCCGGTCCTGGAGACCCACTTCTCTGCACATTTTGTATGTCTTCTTTATTTAATGCACCTGATTCAGATCATCAACTCAATAGGAGAGAGCTGAACCAAGTGTGCCAGATAAGAGAGACATACAAAATGTGCAGAGCACCCAGGACCGACATTGAGAACCACTGGATTATAGTAAAAGTTAATTTTCTTATTCAGTCTGGATCGTGTAAATAATTCATGTTGCTGAGCATTTGGAGTTTCTATCAGGCTTTTCAATTTTATTTGATTTTTTTACAACGTATATAGCATGTTTTGAAAATTACCTGTGTTGTAGTGCTTGGTGCAGTCTCTTAAATCAGACTCATCCTTGAGGATGAACTGTGGGAGCGTCAAACCTTCGGCCACCTGTACAGGTCCCTTCCCTTGCCACTCAAAAATCAGGTCATTCATTGTGTAGCCAACTAGGAGAAAGACGAAATTTTACATGCTGTTTTCAGTATTACTATTTCATAATGGAGAGATTAATGTTGTAAAATTAGCCCTTTTCATATTTGGAAAACACTTTCATTAAAGGAATCTTTGACATACATATTTTGTCATTAATTACTTGCATTCAACATCATTCCAAACTTGCATGCACTGAATCTTCATAAATATTCATTTTGTGTTCTGTAAACAACATGGGTATGAAGAATTTTAAGTTTTTGTGTGAACCCAAAGGCCTTTAGCAGCCTTATGTCTCACAAGGGATGAAGAGGATTAAGTAAATATTCCTTTAGCTAAACTATTCTGATAGTCTAATTTAAGATATAAATACAGATTTCAATAGAATGATGGCATTTAAGGCCAAATGAGAGGGCTGTTCCAGAAGGCTAGAACATTACAAAACCATTAACTACATTTCAGATAGATATTAGCAATAGCTTCAGAGGCATCTAATAAACAGTGAATTCAGCTTCAGATTGACAGTTAGATTCTAAAGCATGGATGCTGATTTAAAAAAAAAAATACACATATATGTAAAAAGAAACCAGCTTATTGTGTTTTTTCCCCTCCATTGTTGACTTATAAATTAAAGTAAACTATGACCATACAACCATAAAGCATGTTAACTGCAGTATAATAAAAAGGCACACAGCTTCAACATGAAGACAAAACAAATCACAAAGCATTAAGCAGTTCACCAGCACAATATCCTCAGGGTTGCAACTGCACCGTAAAATGTATGGTGTGATGTTGAAATGGCGGATATAATTATCTCTGTTTCTTCATATAGCTCTGGTGTCACTTGCTTCTCTTGGTGGGACCACTTTACCAGAGGGAAGGTGAGTATGCTCATTATTCTATTCTATTCTATTCTATTCTATTCTATTCTATTCTATTCTATTCTATTCTATTCTATTCTATTCTATCTACTCTATCTACTCTGTTCTACTGAATGAACTAACTATTTCCAACAGAGACAATCTCCTCAATTTAACATTGTTGTCTATCATCAAGAGCCTCTCAGTGAGCAACTCTAGTAACAACATGAACATGGCCACTCTAAAATATGTAGTTACGAAGACAGATTGCCCATGACATGGGGCCTTTCTTTAAAAGCTTCAACCTCAGTTCAGAGCAATAGTCATGGGGGAGATTGAGTGAGCTGTGGCATGTTTTCAAGTCAACAGAAAGCTCTTGGAATAATATTCCGAACACTTTGTCCACTAGCTTCACTAATCTTTAACCAGGCACTTGGCACTTAGTCTGTAGAGAGAACTTCGTGCCTATGTGTCCTTAAGTTACTGTCTAGGATGGTATATACGTTCTCCATGATGTTTTTAAGGATGTCTTTAGGGCCCTGCCCAGCCATAATGACATAATTTGGTATGACCCTGCCAGGTGAATGCCACTTTACATCAAATTCGCTATTTACCTCATCCTGGCTACCGGCTGAAGTTACATTATGAAATGGGAAACAGTGTCTGCTTTCCACAAATCTGAACGAGGGGTGGGGGAGTTACGTAACAAGCTCTTGATGAGAGGAGGTCATGCGAGATTACTCACAACTCTCCAGCTGCATTATGCACGTCTGCACATCCATGGGGAAATTCTTCAGATCCATCGGACACGAGAGCGTCAGAGTCAGTCTAGAAATTGAATGGAAAAAGGCATAGATTAAAAAAATTACACACACACCTCTTGTTTTAAATATGTGCTTTCCCAAGTGTAAAACATGGTAAGGAAACTTATATGTGCAAAAAAAAATGTAAATGTAATTCCATCTACATTCTCTGAATGAGTAATGTGTAAATCCACAACTCAGACAAAGAAGGGAATCAAAGTGGAGGGCTTTGAGCATCTGAAGCTGCTTGAGCGGTGGGATTTCTGAACAGGGCCGCTAAAGCATAAGAGAGACAAGTCTGACAGCTGCAGATTGGCCATGTTTTAATTACACTCTTTCTCCCTCAGGGCACCACGTGGATTTCAGTTAGAGTGAATCCTCTGTCGTCTCACATCTGCACAGCTTTCCGTCATATCTCCTCAAAAGCATGCCATGATTTACCCCTCACTATTAACTCCAGCACTTCCCTTCTACCCTATGCTGCCACAGTGATATTGTCTTCCTATGGCTTCACTGCAGTGATCGATGTTGAATGACACTGTGTTTATTCTGGCATTTGTTGAGGGTTTAGTTACATTTTAGAGTTTGAAGGGATGACTCTAATGACTCAAGTCTGCATCAGCTGAGACATTTGATTTCTAGGATGGTGGATAGTTATTGACATTTTCAGGAGATAGTATAGCAGCTGTTTACATTGACCATCACCCTATACCTACTCAAATGTATGTTTCAAATGTCAGTCACTGTTAACTCTCAGCTGCTGCTTACTGTAACTGTTTTGATTGGTGCTGAAGTCTCACCTGATTGAATAGAGGACATTTCCATTCTTGAATATTCTCAAGAGCTTGTTGTCAGTGGTGACTTCGTGGAAGTGCGCTCCCTTCTCGTTGGCGAAGAAAAGATCAGGCTTCCAAATGGAGTCTAACATTGAGGGATCCAGGTCCAGGGAGTCATCTGGGTACTCGCTGTAAGCTAACCGAGGGTCGTTCCACTTCTGCCGGAGAAATATGTTCACTCTGTAATCCTAAGAATAAATGCTTAACATCAGTCAAGGCAAATAGCACAGAAGATGTACAACAGGCCTCTTTCTCAGTTTTAAATCAGACATAATGAGTATTTTCATGTTCATGCATACACAGCTGCCGCAAGTGAAATAGAAGTGAGCATCATTGCTTAAATTTATGGTACAGTAAAATGCTGTCTGAGATTTTCACATATTCAATGCACTGCTGTTTACATTTGTAGTGTTTCACAGCTGTAAAGTCATTAAATCAGTGGTTATCAACTGGTATGTTGCTACTTAATGCTTGTTCTGATAGGGTTGCAATCAAGAGGGAAAAAACTGCTAAATATTAATAATAAAATGAAGCAAATCATGCAATTAGGATGGCATTAGGATGATTATTAACAAGGTAGGATAAAATGTTTCACTTTTTTTTCTTTTCTTTTTTTTTTGTCAATTGATTTATTTATTTTATCACATGATAAAAGCTGGTCAAATTAGGCATATTGCAATATGGGCAGGTTGTATGATATACCCTCTTCTGAAAACCGTGAGCAAAATCCCCCAAGGGCAAAGCAAATATGACCCAGATTTCATTAAATGTGGGTGACAAGTTTGAGAAACATTACTTGAAATAAATAAATAATGAATGGAGATTTTGGACTTATACTGTGTGTAATATTATCAGTGTGAGGTTGTGACGGGCCATGGAGTTCAGCCAACTGTTACCTTGCCAACAGTTATATAAGGTAAAATTGAAATGCTTTTTGTTTAGCAAAGTTTATGCCTCCAAAAGGAATCCAATCATTGGGCATGTAGGGACGCAATCATCAATTAGATCTGTTCTTGCCTGCTGTACACTCCATCATATATATATATATATATATACAGTGGAGAAAAAATTATTTGATCCCCTGCTGATTTTGTACGTTTGCTCACTGACAGGTTTATTTGAACAGTGAGAGACAGAATAACAACAAAAAAATCCAGAAAAATGCATTTCAAAAAAGTTATAAATTGATTTGCATTTTAATGAGTGAAATAAGTATTTGACCCCTTTGCAAAACATGACTTAGTCTTTGGTGGCAAAACTCTTGTTGGTAATCACAGAGGTCAGATGTTTCTTGTAGTTGGCCGCCAGGTTTGCACACATCTCAGGAGGGATTTTGTCCCACTCTTCTTTGCAAATCCTCTCCAAGTCATTAAGGTTTCAAGGCTGACGTTTGGCAACTCGAACCTTCAGCTCCCTCCACAGATTGTCTATGGGATTAAGGTCTGGAGACTGGCTAGGCCACTCCAGGACCTTAATGTGCTTCTTCTTGAGCCACTCCTTTGTTGCCTTGGCCGTGTGTTTTGGGTCATTGTCATGCTGGAATACCCATCCACGACCCATTTTCAATGCCCTGGCCCTGACGGTACATGGCCCCGTCCATCGTGCCTTTGATGTGGTGCAGTTGTCCTGTCCCCTTAGCAGAAAAACACCCCAAAGCATAATGTTTCCACCTCCATGTTTGATGGTGGGGATGGTGTTCTTGGGGATATAGACAGCATTCCTCCTCCTCCAAACACGGCGAGTTGAGTTGATGCCAAAAAGCTGGATTTTGGTCTCATCTGACCACAACACTTTCACCCAGTTCTCCTCTGAATCATTCAAATGTTCATTGGCAAACTTCAGACGGGCCTGCACATGCGCTTTCTTGAACAGGGGAACCTTGCGGGCGCTGCAGGATTTCAGTCCTTCATGGCGTAGTGTGTTACCAATTGTTTTCTTGGTGACTATGGTCCCAGCTGCCTTGAGATCATTGACAAGATCCTCCGTGTAGTTCTGGGCTGATTCCTCTCCGCCACTCCCTTTAAGAGAGGGCTCCTAATCTCAGCTCCTTACCTGTATAAAAGACACCTGGGAGCCAGAAATCTTGCTGATTGATAGGGGATCAAATACTTATTTCACTCATTAAAATGCAAATGAATTTAACTTTTTTGAAATGCGTTTTTCTGGATTATTTTTGTTGTTATTCTGTCTCTCACTGTTCAAATAAACCTACCATTAAAATTATATACTGATCATTTCATTGTCAGTGGGCAACCGTACAAAATCAGCAGGGGATACATTTTTTTTTTTCCCCACTGTGTGTATATATATATCCTTTTTTTGCAGGGGAGAATTTGTATTGTTTGTTGTGAAACGTCAGATAGAAGAAATATATACAGTGAGGAAAATAAGTATTTGAACACCCTGCTATTTTGCAAGTTCTCCCACTTAGAAATCATGGAGGGGTCTGAAATTGTCATCGTAGGTGCATGTCCACTGTGAGAGACATAATCTAAAAAAAAAAATCCAGAAATCACAATGTATGATTTTTTAACTATTTATTTGTATGATACAGCTGCAAATAAGTATTTGAACACCTGTCTATCAGCTAGAATTCTGACCCTCAAAGACCTGTTAGTCTGCCTTTAAAATGTCCACCTCCACTCCATTTATTATCCTAAATTAGATGCACCTGTTTGAGGTCGTTAGCTGCATAAAGACACCTGTCCACCCCATACAATCAGTAAGAATCCAACTACTAACATGGCCAAGACCAAAGAGCTGTCCAAAGACACTAGAGACAAAATTGTACACCTCCACAAGGCTGGAAAGGGCTACGGGAAATTGCCAAGCAGCTTGGTGAAAAAGGTCCACTGTTGGAGCAATCATTAGAAAATGGAAGAAGCTAAACATGACTGTCAATCTCCCTCGGACTGGGGCTCCATGCAAGATCTCACCTCGTGGGGTCTCAATGATCCTAAGAAAGGTGAGAAATCAGCCCAGAACTACACGGGAGGAGCTGGTCAATGACCTGAAAAGAGCTGGGACCACCGTTTCCAAGGTTACTGTTGGTAATACACTAAGACGTCATGGTTTGAAATCATGCATGGCACGGAAGGTTCCCCTGCTTAAACCAGCACATGTCCAGGCCCGACTTAAGTTTGCCAATGACCATTTGGATGATCCAGAGGAGTCATGGGAGAAAGTCATGTGGTCAGATGAGACCAAAATAGAACTTTTTGGTCATAATTCCACTAAACGTGTTTGGAGGAAGAAGAATGATGAGTACCATCCCAAGAACACCATCCCTAGGCTTTCATGTAGCTCAAATAGTAGAGCATGGTGCTAGCAACGCCGAGATCATGGGTTCGATTCCCAGGGAAAGCAAGAGCTGATAAAATGTAAAAACTGTAACTTGAATGCAATGTAAGTCGCTTTGGATAAAAGCGTCTGCTAAATGCATAAATGTAAATGTAAATCCCTACTGTGAAGCATGGGGGTGTTTTTCTGCACATGGGACAGGGCGACTGCACTGTATTAAGGAGAGGATGACCGGGGCCATGTATTGCGAGATTTTGGGGAACAACCTCCTTCCCTCAGTTAGAGCATTTGAAGATGGGTCTTCCAACATGACAATGACCCGAAGCACACAGCCAGGATAACCAAGGAGTGGCTCTGTAAGAAGCATATCAAGGTTCTGGCGTGGCCGAGCCAGTCTCCAGACCTAAACCCAATAGAGAATCTTTGGAGGGAGCTCAAACTCCGTGTTTCTCAGCGACAGGCCAGAAACCTGACTGATCTAGAGAAGATCTGTGTGGAGGAGTGGGCCAAAATCCCTCCTGCAGTGTGTGCAAACCTGGTGAAAAACTACAGGAAACGTTTGACCTCTGTAATTGCAAACAAAGGCTACTGTACCAAATATTAACATTGATTTTCTCAGGTGTTCAAATACTTATTTGCAGCCGTATCATACAAATAAATAGTTAAAAAAATCATACATTGTGATTTCTGGATTTTTTTTTTTAGATTGTCTCTCACAGTGGACATGCACCTACGATGACAATTTCAGACCCCTCCATGATTTCTAAGTGGGAGAACTTGCAAAATAGCAGGGTGTTCAAATACTTATTTTCCTCATTGTGTATATATATATATATATATAAGGATGTAGTTCTTTGTTGAATATCAGTGTTATTTTAGTGTCTTTGATATAGTATTATAGTTTTGTTAATATGAATTTGTTTTTAATATTTTGTTTTAATTTTAAAGTTTTAGTCATTTTGTTGTGCATTTTTGTTTTTTCAGTGTTTCAGCTTAAGCTAAACGAATGTGAGAAATGCTGCCTTCGTGACTAGACTAAATAATAAGTGTCATTTTTTACATTTTCATTTTTCTTTTTTTTGTGATCAACTTTTTATTTACTTTAAATCAACAAAACAACATTTATTCAGACAAACATCAGGGAGGGGGGGATCAATGGTACCAGGCTTAGCCCCGTTAATTCGTGCTGTTGTACATTCACAAGTCACTGTTTTAAGGAGGCTATGAATCCAAAATGTAAACCAGTTTTGTATTATTGTCTTCTTTGCAGCTGTAAAACCAGCAAACAACATTCTCTTCTTTAATGAACTTATACAGAAGTTAGAATCGTCTTTGAGAAGACATACACCTGGATTAGACATGTAATCAATTTGTAGTAAAAAGGACAAAACAGAATTCCATTGAACAGAATTCAAAACAGAAGTCCAGAGATTGACAACAATTGGACATTCCCAAAACATGTGGAGAAAAGTACCTGCTGATACAGTGTTACAGATATGACAGTTATAGGTCGATTGCAGTTTCATTTTAAACCTCTTCTAAGGAGTTATGTATGCTCTATGGATATTTTTTTGTTGTTGTTATTGTGTGTTTGTTTGTTTGTCAGTTTTAGTTAACAAAAATAACACTCTTGAATATATAAAACCTTGCTAGAATATATTTTACGTGTGACTGAGAAGCAAGGTCTTTTTTTTCTCTGTCAATCTCATATAGAGACATTACAGACATGCTCTTACATTTGCCTTGAGACACATTCAAAAACAATGAACCTCTTAAATGTGGTTCTTACATTTACAGCTCACAGTCCGTATTAAATTAAAGTTCTGTGAATAAAATGTGACACAGTTTTATATATGCCATAATTTTTAGGATATTTGCCTAGAAGCCTGGCAGAATTGCATGAGTAATGAAGACAGAACCTCAGTGAACCTCAACAATAAGCAAGAAGACAGATTTACGATAATCTGAAACTAATAAAAGCTGAAATAAATATTAAAAATGCATCCGGGGAGAGATTGGAACATTTGCTTTTTTGACAACAATAGTTATTTTGTTCAGAATTTTAAGAATATACTATGTATAGTCAGACTGAATTTGCCTGAAAGCAAAAAAGAGGAGCAGCCACTAATAATGAATGGAAGGTGACAGCGCGTGGGTGATATAATTTGTTAGGCAGCAAGGCGTATAGAGAACCGGGCGGTTTTCATATCTTATCTGTGTCTTTCTAAAGCACTCGAAGAACTTCATTAGAAGGTCTGTGCGTCAGAATGCATGAGTGGTGGGATATTGATATGGAGTTTCACATGGGAAGCTAGCGTAACACGGTTAGTGACTAGGCAAAACTCAACTGTGCCAGTTCCCCATTTGTCAACAGCCAAACATCTGAAGGCTGAGGACGTCGTCAAAGCATTAGTTTTCTGCTCCACTTCCTAAAACATCTAACCATGGTGGTTTGTTGACAGGAACATAGCTGACACTCACAGATAACAGATCACCGAATTGGCCAACATCTCAGCTGATAAAGCATGGCTTACTTTCATTATAGATGTCACACCACTGCTTTGTCAATCTCTTGGTTGCTTTGTCATCAACTTAGCGGCTAATTCTGTCCTCTGCACATTTCTTTGCGGTCGGTGTGGGAGAGCTTGACAGAACCCGTGCATCGCATCTGCGATTGCTCAACCAACTGCAGGCCTTCAGTGGCTCCATGGCAATCTCCACACATCTGCTGTGTGATTGCCTACTCAAGCGGGACTCACTGGCATTGTGGGGGAATCTGCGCCCGTGCCAACAAGCCAGCGATTAATCACATCTCCATATGTCTGCAGCTTCCGTAACAGTCAGATAGCCCTGTCAATACATTCATCGCTTTGGTAGTGACTATTGAAACACTGAACCTGCATGTTGTCAGCATAACCGCTGCCAACTCTAAGCCTGCATGTTGTCAGCATATGCCAAAATGAGCAATGGTGAAAAAAATTTCTGCCACTTACAAGTAAAAATCAATTTTCGCACCAGGCCAGACATGCAAAACCACTCTTCAATGTGGAGATGCGTGTTGATTAAATGGCAAATTACACTATCGTAAATCCACTTTATGAAGCCGCAGATAATCTTGAGATTATTGTTCTTATCAGTTGGTGTACGGAACTGGGCTGCTCAGATCTTAATATGTCAGGATTTCCAGCACATGGACAGGCAGATGTGTCAGGATTCTCAAAGGCCAAAGAATAATCATACTGTATGTAGATGTGTTCAACAACAACGCCTTAAAATGATGTTTTGAAACCGCAGCTACTTGAGGTTAGACTTTCACAACCTTATAATCAGACAATAGGAATAGTGGATTGAAGCAGTGGAATAATGAAGATAATGCATGAGACAATTACTCCTTTTCAAACAATCTTGAAATGTTTGGTAATTCAGTCACATGTTTTCCTCAGGTGTTTAGATGTTACTGTCTTTTGATTTCCTTTCATTTTAGAGAACAGTTTACAGAAAGTGGCATATGAATGTCAGCTGTCTGGGAACTGAGGATTGTCCAGAATGATGTTCTGTTAATGCAGTGTCCTTTGTTCCTGGATGTTAGGATTATCCCATGACCCTAATGCTGAGGGAAGGCGATCTCCAAGGGCCAGATGGTAAGGGCAGGGAATAATCCATATGTGACATGAGTAACCATAGAGAGAATACCTTTACATGGCATTTTACCCTCTTCTTCACCCTATAGCCTGGACAACAAATCTGAGGGATATTGTTTATTAGGCTACTGCACATTGAAACTCTCCTTGATGTTTTGTGTTCAAATATGTACTGTTTACCAGTAAGTTGAAAACATATCCAGATGTTTATACAATTCTTTAAAATATACTTTCTTGATAGACTTTAACAATGTGTTTTTTTAAGAAGACCTGATGTTAACATCAGTGGGATTAATGTGAAAAATTTAAGTCCGTGTAAAGAGACTTCTGAGAATTGTTTCTAAACACATTACAAATGTTAGAAATGTATTGCTGAAACACATTACAAAGACTCTGAACTATGTAGTACTGAATTGTGGAGTTAAACCATTGAACAGTTTTTCACCAATTCTGTTTTTCAGGATTTTTTAGGCGGGGCAAAAATGGTGTCTCGATGACGCAATGGAGCCACCGAGCGTGGCCCCGCCCCTAACACTATAATAACTATGTTGAGAGGTCAAGTTCTTAGTTTGTCTTTTTGAATGTCTGTGATGTTAGATATACAGATTCTAGGCAGGGATGAATGGATACCCGGGTCTTAGCTCAGAGACATCAATATGTGGCAGAATACATACAATTTAAAAACATGGAGCATTCACAATTCGCATCTAAAAACGCATGGAAACGCGAGCTGTACCGCTTTCTCTTCTTTCAAAGCGCACCGGAGCTTGCGCTCTGGTGGTGTTTGCCGTTGCTAAGCAACCATGAGCCGTGCCAAACATGGAGTAAATGACGTCTGCTATGTTCATTATTATTATTATAGGGCGAATTCCAAACAGAAGTGAGCATCCCTATGCCCTGCTCCCTTCGGAGGGCAGAGCCCTTGAAGTGTGTTCTTTGAAGGGTGTAGGGCATTACTGTCTCTTATAAGTGTTTGGAACTCCCTTGGTGAAGGGAACGACGGACAAAATGTTACCTTGACAACGCTGCGCGTGCGTGCAGCATTCAGCGCTCCAACAATTGTTGCAAATAAATATTTCTTCTTATTGTTATTATTTTATTCAAATATTGTCTAACTGTGTCTTATTTACTATTAAACTTTTTCAAACTAAACTTGCTTAAACTTGCTAACAATACAGTCTTAAATCATATTTTTATCACTGACGAAAATATTTTGTATTACATAAAAATAAAGAAAAATTTAATTAGCTTATTCTACTTACGTTTGTATGTAAAGTCAAAATAAACCCCAACTTTGCTTTAAAATGCATTGCAAGATCTCCTAAGTGAAGATCACATGATCACAAATGGAAATCACTTCCGTGAAGTGACCATCGCATGTTCCCTTCACTAACGGACTTCTGGAAGGGCCCTTCGTGAAGGGAATCAGTTGCTCACTTTTGTTTGGAACGTCCCTGTCCACGATCCGTCCGCGCATGCGCGTAATGACGTAGTAGAAAACGCAAATGCGCAAATGACAATTCTGTTTTGCAACGATTTACGACACTGCACGATCTGTTCCACGCTTACGCACCTTTGTACCGCGAGACACTCACAGCGAAAGAAAATGGAGTACAGCGAAGGAAAATAAAAGTTTGCTCTTTATGCTGGCGTTGAGCAATATTTGGTTGACGGGCTGGTGGATGCGGTGTTGAAGAAGAAGGTCTCACGAATGGCTGCAAATTTCGTTATAAGAGGTAAGTGAGTGTGGGTATTTGAAATATTAGCATTGTTTTACACATGTGAGCCTGTCAGTAACGAAGTTCCATCTAGTCAGACATAGTAACCGCCAACATTTTTCACCACACATGTGTTTGCTTCCCTGAACAAAGACACATGTGTACATAAGTGCTGTATTGTAATACCAAACAAAGCAGCAAAATCATTACTTAACAAACACATCGTAATGCATAGCGTAAGCTACATTTAAAAACATCAAAATAGACCCGCCATGAACTGCTAAATGAAAAACACAATGTAGCCTACAAAGATCTACCGGCAGTTGTGCCGCCTGGCAGTTAAGTGTTTCGTCGCGTGACGTTTTCTACTACGTAATTACGCGCATGCGCAGAACGGATCATGCAGGTGGAACGGATCGTGTACTCACAGTCCCTACAAATGGCGTCCCCTTCCCGAAGTGCCCTTCAAGGGCGCAAAAAAAGCCATTTGGAATTTGCCCATAGACTTTGGCCGTGCACGCCTTAAAGACGAGAAGGTTTCAACTCACTGCAGCGCTGACGAGCGTTGAGCGCGCTTGCCGCGCGTCTACAATTAAATAATGAACTCAAACATGTATGGCTGTATAAATCCAATTAAGCTACTAGAAGTAGCAGCAGTAGCATCAAAGTCTCTTTAAGACAAGTCATGTCACTCGGCGGCCATCTTTGAAATACCTATCTGGCATGCAAGTGCAGCTCCCATCTCTTTGAATGGGGAAACATCAAATTCTCCAAAACTGTTAACTAAGCTTACGATTAAATTTCATATTTGAAATCACCAAAGAAATCTGTCAACAACTGTATCATAAATGTTGTTTCTTTTGTTCAAATAGCATTATAAAAAGCTTATTTTTCAGGCTAGATCAGCCAGTGCGCATGCGCAAGTCCTCAGCGCACGTCTCAGAGTGCTGACCAATTTCATGTAGACGTCACAGTTACGTCACTCGCAACTGCGCGCGCATTGTGGTGGCAGAAATACATGGTAACAAGCGGAGTGAAACGGGAAAGAGCCACACAGAATAAAAGATAAAATGTACTGTTGTGCCTTTGGATGTCAGAATCGGAATGCAAATAATTTTTTATAGAATACTGGCGTCAAAAACGCCATTTCAAGCTAAACGCAGACGTTTAAACGGACAGACTAATGAATGAAACCTGCTATGATTACTCTACTTTTAAAACATAAATTTGATTTAAACAATTGGTCAACATAATATTCACATATACAGTTCATAGGCAATATATTATATTTGTCCTACATTTATGTTGCGAGCAATCATCAGACAAATCGGGATCCATTTGCAGCTTCTTTATTAGAATGGTCAAACAGAACAGGGTAATAGGCCAGCAACAGGAACAGAGTAGGCTAGGCAGAGACGTAGTCGGGAGAACAGGCAGAATAGTCAAGGCAGGCGGCTTACGATCAGAGTCCAGGGAAACAGTCCAAATCAGGGCAACCAGAGAGGGATCACAGAGTCGAGAATCAAGGCCGGGATAACAACAGGAAAGTAAACACGGGTATGGAAACGCTCAGAATGACAGCCGGGGCAAATCAAGACTTCGCAATGAGTGTCAGGAAGTGTGCTGCTTATGTATGGGTGTGTGAATGAGGTGCAGGTGTGGCAAGGTGATTAGGCCCAGGTATGAGGGGTGATGGGAAACTGAGTCCGAATGGGAGTTAATATTCAGGGGATGGCTCCCTCTGGTGGCGGAGAGGGTGTTGTGCGGGAGCTCCGATCGTAACAGAGCCCTCCCCCTGCGAGCGGCTCCTGACGCGAGGAGGCAGACGACGCCGGGGTCTTCCACGAGGTCGAGGGGCCGGCTTCTCGGATGCAATCGGTGGAACTCCTCCGTGAGAGTGGGGTCTAGGATGTCACCTGCGTTAACCCATGATCGCTCCTCCGGACCGAACCCCTCCCAGTCGACTAGATACTGTAGGGCACTGCCCCGGCGTCTGGAGTCTAGCAGTTCATGCACTCGATACGCCTCCTCGCCGTCGACCAGAATGGGCGGGGGAGTCTGCGGCTCAGCACCTTCCTCTGACACCCCTCTCGGACCACCAGCGGGTTTCAGCAGAGATACATGAAAAGTGGGAGAGATGCGGTAATTAGAGGGCAGTTCTAGCCGAAATGATACAGGGGTAATTTGTCTGGAAATTTTGAAGGGTCCAACATACCTGGGACTGAGTTTCTTGCATGGAAGTCGGAGGCGAAGATCCCGAGCCGAGAGCCAAACCCATTGCCCCGGCTGGTAGATGGGACCTGATCGTCGATGTCGGTTGGCCTGAAGTTCCTGGCGCCTGACAGCCCGTAGCAGATGGGTGTGAGCTCGGTCCCAAACCTCCTCACTACGTTGAAGCCATTCAGTGACCGAGGGCAACTCGGTGGGTTCTCCTGACCAGGGGAACATTGGTGGTTGGAATCCGAGAATATATTTGAAAGGGGTCATGCCGGTGGCTGGTTTGGTCAGGGAGTTTTGAGCGTACTCCGCCCACATCAAGTATCGACTCCACTCTGTCTGCTGCTGTTGGCAGTAGGAGCGAAGGAAGCGAATGACCTCCTGGTTGAGACGCTCAGTTTGGCCGTTAGATTGTGGGTGGTAGCCTGACGTGAGACTGATATTGACATTAAGACTCCTAAAGAAACTCGACCATACCCTTGAGGTAAATTGAGGGCCCCGATCGGAGACGATGTCATCGGGCAGACCGTAGTAGCGGAACACCTGGTTGCACAGTAATTCCGCTGTCTCAAGGGATGTTGGCAGTTTGGGTAATGGTATAAGGCGGCAGGCTTTGGAAAATCGATCCACAATGGTGAGAATGGTGGTGTTACCGTGAGAGTTGGGTAGATCCGTGATGAAGTCAATGGCGATATGAGACCAGGGACGCTGAGGCGTGGGTAATGGTTGTAACAGGCCGGCTGGAAGTTGTCTGGGTGATTTAGTGGTGTTGCAGATGTCGCAGTTGTGAATGTAATTGGCTGTATCGGTCAAAAGCGTGGACCACCAGAAGCGATTCCGCAGGAGTTGTTCCGTAGCCGAGATCCCAGGGTGGCCCGAACTGGGGTTTGTGTGGACCTGAGCGAGCAGTTGCTGACGGAAGGGTTCTGGAACGAATATACGGTCGGCAGGGCACTCTGGAGGAGGTTGACTCTGTTGATTAGCATGGCTGATCTCAGTCATAATGTCCCACTGAACGGGAGCTAGTAGAATTTTCCCGGGAATGATATTCTCGAGGGGGCCTGAGAGATCTGCACCTTCAGCTTGACGGGAGAGAGCGTCTGCTTTAGTGTTCTTGGTGCCAGGTCGATAGGTTACAGTGAAGTGGAAACGTGTGAAGAACAGCGCCCATCTGGCCTGTCTGGGGTTTAGACGTTTGGCTGAGCGCAGGTATTCGAGATTTTTGTGATCAGTGAGAACGAGAAATGGAAGTGTAGTCCCCTCCAGCCAATGCCGCCACTCCTCCAACGCTAGTTTCATGGCCAGCAGTTCGCGATTGCCCACATCGTAATTCCGCTCAGCAGGAGAGAGTTTGTGGGAAAAGAAGGCACACGGGTATAATTTCGCGGGCTCCCCATGGCGTTGGGATAGTACGGCTCCCACCCCCGTACTTGAAGCGTCGACCTCGACAGTGAATTGGCGTTCTGGGTCAGGGTGCCGAAGGATGGGTGCGGAGGTAAAGCGAGTCTTTAGTTCCTTAAATGATTGGAGAGCCTCGGGTGTCCATACTAGGCGCGAGGTGTTGCGTTTGGTCATGGTGGTGAGCGGAGAAGCGATGGAGCTGAAGTTTCTGATGAAACGTCGATAGAAGTTAGCAAACCCCAGGAAGCGTTGCAATTCCTTTACCGTTTGAGGCTGTGGCCAGTCGAGTACTGCCTGGACCTTTTTGTCATCCATAGCGACTCCGTCTTGACTGATTACGTAACCGAGGAAAGAGGTGCTGGTCTGGTGGAACTCACATTTCTCTGCCTTTACGTAAAGCTGGTGTTGTAGCAATCGCTTGAGAACTGATCGGACGTGTTGTACGTGTTCCTCTTGAGTATCTGAGAAAATCAGTATATCGTCTATATATACGATTACCCATTTTTCTAACATGTCACGGAAGACGTCATTCATGAAAGCTTGGAAGACTGAAGGACTGTTAGCGAGCCGAAGGTCATAACCAAGTACTCATAGTGCCCACTAGTGGTTGAGAAGGCGGTTTTCCACTCATCCCCTTCACGGATGCGAATCAGATTGTAGGCATTCCGCAGGTCGAGTTTGGTGTAGTATTTTGCCTGCCGTAGTTGTTCGAGGGCTGAAGGGACAAGTGGTAGTGGGTAACGGAATTTCACAGAGATCTCATTCAAACCTCGATAGTCGATGCATGGTCTGAGGCCCCCGTCCTTCTTCTTCACAAAGAAGAACCCGGCGGATGCCGGAGAGGTGGACGGTCTGATGAATCCCTTGGTTAATTCCTCCTGTATGTAGGTCTTCATAGACTCTGACTCTGGCTGGGACAGAGGAAAATCCTTCCTTTGGGTGGAATAGTACCCGGCAGGAGATCGATTGCGCAATCGACTGAGCGGTGAGCGGAAGCTGGGAGGCCCTCCTCTTGCTGAAGACTTCTATGAGATCTGCATATTCAGAGGGTAAGTTGAGAGTGTCGGTGAGGGGAGTAGTGGTTGTGTTGGGTAGTCTGGTGAGTTTGGACAGACAATGTTCTCGACACGCTGGCCCCCATTCTGTAATCTGTCCTTGCCTCCAGGATACTTGCGGATCGTGGGTTCGAAGCCAGGAAGGCCGAGAATCAACGGATGGTTGGGTGACTGTATGACGAGAATTGAATCTGTTCGAGTGCAGGGTTCCAATGTGCAGTGTGAGGGGTTCGGTGATGCGGAGAATCATTCCTTTGCCCAGAGGGCGACCATCTAGCGCCTCCACTGCCAGGGAGGAAGTACAGGGTTTTAGTTTCAAGTGATGCTGACTGACAAACACACTGTCTATGAAGTTTCCAGCTGCTCCTGAGTCTAGAAGGGCCGTTGTCTGAATTACTTGGTTCAGGGAAATAAGTTCAACAGGTAGCATAATACTAGAGGCTGAATAGATAGAGCGAGTAATGTCACTCACCGAGCGCTGATCTGATGATGGCGAACGGGACAGGTGTTCTTCATATGGCCTGCTTGACCGCAGTACAGACAGAGTTGATTTCGTGGCGGCGTTCCCTCTCCTCGGGAGTGAGGTGACTGAACCCTAGTTGCATGGGCTCGACAGCATTGTGAGGTTTAGGTGGTGAGCGAGGCGCAGATCGTGCAGGCGTCGGGAACGAATCAGATTGTCTATGTGGATGGAAAGCTCAATGAATTGACTCAGGGTCCTCCCTTCGTCTCGACACGCCAGCTCAGATTGCAATTCCGTGTTCAGACCCCCGAAACAGCAGTTTCAGGGTATCCTCTACCCATGTGGTTTGCGCTGCCAAAGTGCGAAATGACAGGGCATACTCAGCCGCCGTTCTCCTACCCTGTGAAATTGTGAGAAGCTGCTCACCCGCTTCTCCTTTCTCAGCTGGATGTTGAAACACCTCCTTGAAGTGCTGGAGGAATGAGTCGAAGGTAGGGAAGGTTGAACCATCGGTCCTCCATACCGCAGTAGCCCAGTCCAGAGCTTTGCCGGTGAGTAATGAACACACAAATGCGATGCGACTGGATTCAGTGGGGTAAAGTGACGGTTGTTGGCTGACGAAGAGCGAGCATTGTAACAGGAAGCCCTTACATTTAGAGGTGTCACCGTCAAATTTCTCAGGCAGGGCGAGTCGTGGGTTGACAGAGGAGCTTGCATGACCGGAGGGTTGTTAGGAACGGGTGGCGGGTTGGCAGTGGCTTGTGCTTGAGCCACGTGCAGACCTTGCAACGCTGCGAGAAGTTCGTCGGTGAGTGTGGTAAGCCGATGCAACTGATGTTGGTGCAGAGCAAGTTGCGAGGCTTGAGCCGTGAGCTCAGTGGTCAGCTGAGTCAATGCTGCTGGATCGCTGTTTGGCGAAGTCTTCTGTTGCGAGCAATCATCAGACAAATCGGGATCCATTTGCAGCTTCTTTATTAGAATGGTCAAACAGAACAGGGTAATAGGCCAGCAACGGGAACAGAGTAGGCTAGGCAGAGACGTAGTCGGGAGAACAGGCAGAATAGTCAAGGCAGGCGGCTTACGATCAGAGTCCAGGGAAACAGTCCAAATCAGGGCAACCAGAGAGGGATCACAGAGTCGAGAATCAAGGCCGGGATAACAACAGGAAAGTAAACACGGGTACGGAAACGCTCAGAATGACAGCCGGGGCAAATCAAGACTTCGCAATGAGTGTCAGGAAGTGTGCTGCTTATGTATGGGTGTGTGAATGAGGTGCAGGTGTGGCAAGGTGATTAGGCCCAGGTATGAGGGGTGATGGGAAACTGAGTCCGAATGGGAGTTAATATTCAGGGGATGGCTCCCTCTGGTGGCGGAGAGGGTGTTGTGCGGGAGCTCCGATCGTAACAATTTACAGCATGAAATAGTATTTAAACCTATAACATTTTACATCACATTACCTATTTTATCCCAAAATTCTTTTTTGAGACTTTTTTTTTTCAACTTTATATTTCGTATTTCGGACTTTATAACTCGATTTAACTCAACAATAGCGAGTTTGTCCATTCTGAGGGGAAAAAATCCAGATGTGTGGGATATAACTCAAAAGAGAGAATTGATTATTCTTATCAGACTTGTGAGATATAATCTCGGAATTGCAAGAATAAAGTCAGAATTTTGAAATTTAAATTTGAACGCTGCTGCCACTGCCAGACAAAATAAATAAATAAATAATAAATTTTAAAAAATAAAATAAACGACGACAGCTGTGGTTAAACGAGATAAAGAGCAGACTGGACAGAAACGATCATCAGAAAAGTTCGCGTTTGCAGCGCACACTTCTTATCAGAAAAGTTTCAATAAAGTATTGTCTTTTGTTGTTATGGGCGCATCTGGATTTCTTATGGATCTCAGTACATGTCGTGTATGAAATAATGTCTGCGTGCATGTGTGTAAAACAACAAACTGACGATTTATATGCTTAATCATGTGTAATTGTATATAAATTGTTATGAGTAATTGTGGCTGGAATAGTATAGCTGTAAAAATAGTTGCCTGCTGAAACTGAAATATATATTACATCTTCATAGATCCTTATAATTTTCCTTATTATTTTCATAATAATGTAATAGACTAAGTGTTGTTTTATTATTATTATTATTATCATCATCAAATAATTAGGTAACACTTTAATTTAGGGACCAGTTCTCCCTGTTAACTAGTTGCTTATTAGCATGCACATTGCATATAATCTTCATCCCAGAAACATGTCCATCACAAAAGAGGTGCATTCAAGTCAGAGTTGCTTTTTAAATGTATTTTTGAGTAGCCCAATGAATCCGGACCAAAAAAAAATAGTGTCATGTCAATGAGGTTTACATGTAATCTGGATTACGTAATCAGATTCCAAAAATTAAGTACTTGTAATTGTAAAAGTTACATTTTAAAATATTCGTAATCAGACTACAGTTACTTTTTTATGGATTACGTGATTACATATTATTCACACAATAGCAATAAATTATGCATAATTTATTGATTCTCCCTAATTTCTCTTTTTCGTCTTTTACATTTTCCTTTCTAAAGTAGCCTACTGATTCTATAAATATTAGATATATATATAGTCCAGTTTTGTGGACATTCACACGAAGATCAGTCATCATTAGTCAGGTGGCGACAGCATTTGACCACTGGATTTACAAAAATCATTTCAGGTTTAAGAAGGGTTTCAAGATTGCATCAACTACTGATTAACACATTCATTTTTAAAAATAAGCTTTTTTTAAACACTATTTGAGCTCAAGAAACAACATTCATGGGACAATTCATTTCAGATTTTTGTTGCTGATTTGACATATGTAATTTAATTGTGAGTTCAGCGAGCAGTTTTTGAGATTTCAGGATTCCCCCCATTCATTAAGATAGGTCTTGTACGAGCTGCCGGGCGTTGCAAATATGGCCGCCGAGTGAAGAGACTTTCCTCAAAAGGGAGTTTGTTTTAAAATGATTTATTTTCATTTTCATTTTTTATGATTTAATTGTCAGCTTTTCATTAAACTCACAAGCCCCATGCTTTTCCTTAACGAACCCTAGTTTGGGAAACCTTGATGTAAGATAATGTTTAATGCACTTCATGTTGTAAATTACAATGAATGGAACATCATTATGGTACAAGATAATGCTATTTAAATAAATGTGATAAACGAGTTAAATCAGAAGTAATCTAAAAGTAATCTAAACGTAATCTGATTATATTACCTAAAATGTGTAATGTAATGGATTACGTTACTGATTACAATTTTTGTCATGTAATCTGGAATCAGTAACGGATTACAATTTGTAAGTAATCTACTCAGCTCTACTTATTACATGGAAAAATAATTTTACAAAGCCCAGCTGTACCCTGGATCACAAAGAACAGTTGTTGATTTGAGTAAATGACAAGAGACTTGTACCCTGCTTGAAGGAAGGAATATTTATGAAGAGAAGTCCACTCAGAGTGAGGAAAAAGCTTTGGCAAAAGCACAGTCTCTTCAGACATAATTACTTCAGAGTGAGTGTGCCATCTCACAGCACATAACTTATTCAGAGCAAGCTGAGGGATGAAGGCGACAAGGCACTCTCAGTGTGTGTGTGTGATGAGCATTTGCGTTCACAGACAGCAATGTTGGGACACTTGTGTAGATAAGCTAAAAGCACATCTCCTTCCTGTGTGTAGATCTGGGTTGTAATGGGATGTAATCCCAAATGAGTGTTTGTTTGGCTGTCTGCAGAGTAAGATGTGATCAAACATCAAAAAGAAAAATAAATAAATAAATAATACACAACATGCACATTGTTCCATTGCTAAGCACACCTGGAGCCTGTTTCAATTCAGCCGTGGTGGCATATAATGGACAAACAAGATCCCTGAAGGGATGAACTGCACAAGTAAGAACAATAACTGCTTTCTGCCTCTCACTTGCTGATTGCCTGGAGGTTTCAAGATGTGGCTACCTGAATACAAGCAACACAGACCCCAGTATATCCGAGGCTGGGATTCTTTCTTCTGCATGAGCTCTTATCTGAACCGTTCTGCCTTTTCTTTTCCTGATGTAATTCATCCCAAGGGTTGTTGTTAACCCACACTGTTGTTGTTTTTTGCTCTTCTCGATTTCAATTTGTCTTGAAATTCTTGAAAATAAAAATCTAATAAACACATATAAATTTAATATATCATAAAAACTGCTATATACAAATTGCTTAATAAGCTTAAAACCTTTGTCTGCCAAAGGCCAGGTTAGTTCAGGTTGTAAATTGCCATAATTGTAATAATGATATTTACCTTGAAAAATAGATTTAAAAACGTGTTTGTAAACTCACATAATTAAATTTAGCTTGTGGGGTTTAAACAAAAATTTTAAAGGATTTATTTATTCACTTACTGTGATGTTTCCTGACATCTGTGTGTGTGTGTGTGTGTGTGTGTGTGTGTGTGTGTATATATATATATATATATATGTAGATATATATATAGTCCAGTTTTGTGGACATTCACACGAAGATCAGTCATCATTAGTCAGGTGGCGACAGCATTTGACCACTGGATTTACAAAAATCATTTCAGGTTTAAGAAGGGTTTCAAGATTGCATCAACTACTGATTAACACATTCATTTTTAAAAATAAGCTTTTTAAACACTATTTGAGCTCAAGAAACAACATTCATGGGACAATTCATTTCAGATTTTTGTTGCTGATTTGACATATGTAATTTAATTGTGAGTTCAGCGAGCAGTTTTTGAGATTTCAGGATTCCCCCCATTCATTAAGATAGGTCTTGTACGAGCTGCCCGGAGGCGTTGCAAATATGGCCGCCGAGTGAAGAGACTTTCCTCAAAAGGGAGTTTGTTTTAAAATGATTTATTTTCATTTTCATTTTTTATGATTTAATTGTCAGCTT
Organism: Onychostoma macrolepis; assembly: GCF_012432095.1. Lineage (NCBI taxonomy): Eukaryota > Metazoa > Chordata > Actinopteri > Cypriniformes > Cyprinidae > Onychostoma > Onychostoma macrolepis. The sequence continues at coordinate 21,634,083 of NC_081155.1, read as the reverse complement.
TTCATTAAACTCACAAGCCCCATGCTTTTCCTTAACGAACCCTAGTTTGGGAAACCTTGATGTAAGATAATGTTTAATGCACTTCATGTTGTAAATTACAATGAATGGAACATCATTATGGTACAAGATAATGCTATTTAAATAAATGTGATAAACGAGTTAAATCAAAAGTAATCTAAAAGTAATCTAAACGTAATCTGATTATATTACCTAAAATGTGTAATGTAATGGATTACGTTACTGATTACAATTTTTGTCATGTAATCTGGAATCAGTAACGGATTACAATTTGTAAGTAATCTACTCAGCTCTACTTATTACATGGAAAAATAATTTTACAAAGCCCAGCTGTACCCTGGATCACAAAGAACAGTTGTTGATTTGAGTAAATGACAAGAGACTTGTACCCTGCTTGAAGGAAGGAATATTTATGAAGAGAAGTCCACTCAGAGTGAGGAAAAAGCTTTGGCAAAAGCACAGTCTCTTCAGACATAATTACTTCAGAGTGAGTGTGCCATCTCACAGCACATAACTTATTCAGAGCAAGCTGAGGGATGAAGGCGACAAGGCACTCTCAGTGTGTGTGTGTGATGAGCATTTGCGTCACAGACAGCAATGTTGGGACACTTGTGTAGATAAGCTAAAAGCACATCTCCTTCCTGTGTGTAGATCTGGGTTGTAATGGGATGTAATCCCAAATGAGTGTTTGTTTGGCTGTCTGCAGAGTAAGATGTGATCAAACATCAAAAAGAAAAATAAATAAATAAATAATACACAACATGCACATTGTTCCATTGCTAAGCACACCTGGAGCCTGTTTCAATTCAGCCGTGGTGGCATATAATGGACAAACAAGATCCCTGAAGGGATGAACTGCACAAGTAAGAACAATAACTGCTTTCTGCCTCTCACTTGCTGATTGCCTGGAGGTTTCAAGATGTGGCTACCTGAATACAAGCAACACAGACCCCAGTATATCCGAGGCTGGGATTCTTTCTTCTGCATGAGCTCTTATCTGAACCGTTCTGCCTTTTCTTTTCCTGATGTAATTCATCCCAAGGGTTGTTGTTAACCCACACTGTTGTTGTTTTTTGCTCTTCTCGATTTCAATTTGTCTTGAAATTCTTGAAAATAAAAATCTAATAAACACATATAAATTTAATATATCATAAAAACTGCTATATACAAATTGCTTAATAAGCTTAAAACCTTTGTCTGCCAAAGGCCAGGTTAGTTCAGGTTGTAAATTGCCATAATTGTAATAATGATATTTACCTTGAAAAATAGATTTAAAAACGTGTTTGTAAACTCACATAATTAAATTTAGCTTGTGGGGTTTAAACAAAAATTTTAAAGGATTTATTTATTCACTTACTGTGATGTTTCCTGACATCTGTGTGTGTGTGTGTGTGTGTGTGTGTGTGTGTGTATATATATATATATATATATGTATATATATATATATACAGTATCTCACAGAAGTGAGTACACCCCTCACATTTTTGTAAATATTTTATTATATCTTTTCATGTGACAACACTGAAGAAATTACACTTTGCTAGTATGTATCAGAAACTTTAGAAATAAAAATCTACTCCGATTTTAGCCCTCTGATTTGAACATTGTTTAAACGGGTTGGTCTATTTTAAGATAAGATAAGTATTACATGTGGAATTCTTTTGAAAGAGTTCTTTAAGATGATGATGTAGATCATAGCATAATATTTAGATCTTCTCCCATTGCATAAAAGGTTGCAGCATTGTAGCCAATCGCAGTAATGTCTACACTCTGATGAATGCACATAATAACACAGTGCAAATACAATGTCAAGAAGAGATTCATTGAGCTGTGTACAGGATCACTGATGATAAGAAGTTTTGGTGAGAATGCAGAATACAGTCAGTACTTTATGATTGACAGCTCCAGTGATTATTTTTGCTCACTTTCTGTATATAATTTAATCACAATTTAAATAACAGTTGATTTCCATGCTACTTAGAGCAATAGTGTGAAGTTGACCGTTTAGTCACTGGCTTAATTTATTGATGCATAAACGGCAATAAATGAATGTCTGACTGTACATGACTCCTTACATTCACTGATCACAGATTAACACCCTTACATGTTGTTGCAATTTTTCTGGGTCCATATCTTTCTGTAAAGGTCTGTTTGCAAAATCTGCTTTGAATGGCGAAAAGTTTAGCAAAGAATCCACAGCGTAACTGTATAACTGGATCTAGGTCTGACTTCAGAGAAGGATGCTACTGTAACAAAACTTTTTATTTTTTTAACAATGTAACAGGAAGATTCAGAGTGAAATGAATTCAGATAGCTTACTGCAACTGCTTTTTAGCAAACATGAAGAGAAAATAACATTTTAGGGTACTGAAAGCTCAAGTTAATTGCAGACTTTAAAGCTAACATGAAAGGGGTCCAAAGGGTCTAAAGCCCTCCCAACTTTGTCTCAAAAAATGACTTCCTAGAAGCCTGGTGACGGAAACAAGTTTGCAACCCTCATGACCTCAGCCGGTGGACTTCCTAACAGTGTCCTACAGTCTTTCTCACGATCTGGATTTAGATGTAATATGACATGCACGCAAGCAGAAACGCTCCCTCCATATAAAACACACAATTTTGAGTGTGTGCTATATACTGTTTCCGTTAAGTCTGAACTGTGAATTTTAATAACAGACTAATAGTGCATTAATTACACCCTGTGGAAGCAATCATCACAGTGCTAATATAATAGCTAAGATTTATATTGGGTAAACACTGCCATGGGGCATTTGTGCATGAAAACGCATGCATCATTACTGGATTAGGAATACATACCATAGTTGTCTCTGCAATGGAGCCAAAACTGTTAATGAATATGTTGCATGATACATTCACAGGTGGACCTGTGGAGAGAAGAGTGAAATCAGTCAGAATACAGTACATTCTCTACAAAGATATTTCTATCATTATGTGAGTACACATTATCGGTAACACTTTACAATAAGGTTCATTAGTTAAACATTAGTTAATGTATTAACTAACATGAACTAACCATGAGCAATACATTTGGTACTGTATTTACTAATCTTCGCTAACGTTAGTTAATAAAAATACAGATGTTCATTGTTAGTTCATGTTAGTTCACAGTGCATTACCTAATGTTAACAAGATTTTAATAATGTATTATTAAATGTTGAAATTAACATTAACAAAGATTAATAAACGCTGTATAAGTGCAGTTCATTATTAGTTCATGTTAACTAATGTAGTTAACTAATGAACCTTATTGTAAAGTGTTACCACATTATCTATTAAATACTTGTTTGCTTTAAAATAACCTTTTTTATTATTTAAAATTAAGATATAAATAAAATGTTTGCTTTGTTGAGATTACAACAAAATTAAGTCAAGACTAAATGAGACAACATAATTAATGGAGGAGGAAAAGTTAGGTGATTTGATCTGCTGCTGCTTTTTTTTTTTTTTTTTGCTTACAATATTGATGTGTACAATGAACTTAGTACATAAATGTATTGTTTTATTATACATCTGTTTGTAACACCCCTACTCCTTTTTTTTTTTTTTTTTTTGTAGATTTTCGAACTCCCTTTACTTGACATTTATGAATTAGTGGCTTCTGTAAATGAGCTTCTGAGGGGAAGTCCTTTGCCAGCTTAATAATTTAAGAAAGCTTAGGCTGATTTATAGTTTGAGATGGTTTGGGTTCAGGGCCATTCTGTAACAGCATAATGAATGAATGTTTTCAGGGTCATTGCAGAAACGTCTAGAGGCAGCTGGAACCAGGAGATGTGCAGCATTATTGCATAATCATTTCATAGCATGGCACAGAATATAGAGTCACATCTGCATTAGCTTTGTACCGTATAAAATATGAATCTTGTAGACACCAATGGTCACTGTAACTAAAGGTTTTAAAGACATCAAATCAAAAACAAGAAGTGGTGGTAAATAACCATTAAAGACAGCACAATGCATTCCTTCAAGGAGAAACAGAGTAAAAGGTAAGGGGAAAGGGCTTGTTTGTACTACCTTTAAAGTTGGGCCTAATTCTGGCATCATAACCTGAGGTTCTTCCCATGAGCTTGTCAAGGAAGTCAGAGGGTGACGATGCTTTTTCTCCTTGAGAGTTTTCTGTTTTTTTTGATGCTACCAAACTGAGGAATAAAAAGAGAGAGATAAAAATGGGGGCAGATTTTAGCAAATCAGCCATGACAGTCACCAACGCTACAAATGTAAGAGGCAATACAAATGTCATCTGACATCAAATATTCAGGTTTTCCATTTGGGGCATTAGACAAGGCTGTATAATAAGCACACCAACATATTAAGGATGAGAATACAGATATATGCAGGTCTATACATTCAGATTTGAAACAGATGCCCATGCATAAGATTTACTGAATTGCCTTAATGCAACCAGTATACTCAGCAGAAGAGACATAGATATTATAAGAGTAGTATTTCATCACAATATCATTTAATTTTGAAATGTTGTACATGTTATATACTTCTCTGTGCTGACCTACTGCATTTAATGGTCATACATGGCTAATATGCAACATAAACAGTTTGGTGTGCAAGTAATGCTGTTGAACTCCCGAGAGAAAACTTCATATTGTGATACACAATGGAAAACTGTGCTGCCATATTTCCCTTTAGTAATGACTGAAAGACAACAATTTTGTCAGGCATTATTTCTCTTGATAAGGAGTAAAAGGAAGTTCTGTTGGCAGCAACAGATAAGGGATAATTTATGTCTTGATTATTAGCCCGGCGTTGAGAGGTGCTATTATTTGTGCTTGGCGATTACGTGTATATGTTGGATTTTTGCAGTTGCACCCCTGTGTTACTCAGAGAAAAGTTCACATAAGGCTTTCCGTGATAGTCCATGGTTAGGTCTAAGGAATCTATACCAATGCTTGCCAGTGAATCTAATTGTAAGTAGGATGTGGGAAGGACACTTCATTGATCTGTTTGGTTTAATGAAAACACAAGGCATATTTTCAGGAATTTGTGGACATGACATTTCAGGGTTTTTCCCTTAATTAATCAGGAGTGAGATACTCACATAGGAGGCGGAGAAAGCTGTGGACAAATATCCATGAGGAACATCCAAGATTTTAAACATAAAAACCTTCTTGGTTTTGATAGACATAGATTGTTGCATAAGGATAATGCATACAATCACAAATAAATACTTGTGATGTTTTGTTTTCATATTTTCATATTAAAGTACACATCTGCCCACTGTAGTTGACACAATACATCTAAGGTTGCAAGGTAAGCAAACAATATGCCCCATTTAATCATTAACTTAATTTAGCCATATAGAATTTATGCACAGTGCTGAAAGAACATGACGATGACAAGAATCTATTGTTTAAAATTAACCTAATGTTAAATGTATTATGTTTCTTGATTGTTGCAAAGCATTGAGTCATATTCCTTTCTACTTCCTCTCTACTCTCTTTCCTGCCCAGTGTATGCCTACCCAGTTTCTGGTGGGGATATTAATCATAAAATTAAATGTGGTAAAATAAATGTTAAAAATAATAATACAATTATTAAATTATTTTTAAAAAGTATAACATTTAAAATATTATTAATAATAATAAAAATGTATAAATAAATATTTTATATATGCTTTTAAAAATGAATAGAGCACATATAACATTCATGAATTTATTCATCTAGCGTACTTCTGTTCAGTGTGTGGGTGTTAACGTAATGTCAATGTGCTGAACTGAGCATGGACCGTGATTTGGCTTTATATATAGTGTAATCTGTGACATTTCGGCCAGTCGTGTATCAAGTAATGTGACAGGATTGTATCTACAGAAATGCTTGTTTCTGGCTACTGAAGCACTCATTAAGTTTCTGATGAACATAGGTCAGAGGTCAGGCTGTAAGATTAGGATTAAAAGCATGTGACACTCGGTGCTCCATCCCACAAAATCATCTTGTGAGATGAGCACACAAACACACACATATCCATCCACACACATTCGCAACTCAGAGGCTGCTTTGCTCAGCACGGATCAGCTTTTCTCACCGCTGTTGACACTGACATTCCTCTGAGCGCTTTGTTGCAAGTTATTCTCTGCCGGTTTCCTCTTTCTCATTTTTCTATGGCTTTGAGTTCTGTTGTTTCAAAGCTTTGAGACTAAGTAAAACTAGACCAGTTTAGAACAAAGCAGAAGTGAATCAAACTTTAGGGGGCTCTAGTGTTTAGTTGGCTGGAGCAGCATAGAGAATGAAGATGTTTTGCTCTCTATCTTTATTTCAAAGCCAACTGCAGAGAATAATCATAGTCTGCAGTCAACAAGGAAGACCACCCTTGACATCTTTCCACTTCTGGGGTCAATCTACTGGATTTTGTTAAACAATTTTCTATTTTCACTCCATAAAAAATGTATTTTTCTCTGCATCTGAAACCTTAATAATGTAGTTTGTTTACTTGTCTGATCCTCAGTAGAGAAGTGAATTATAAAAAAGGAATGAGTAGAAAGCCTGTGACACATTTCAACAAGGTTGTGGATTATATTCAAAAGGGACAAGCACCCCCATAATATGGCCAAAGATATGACGCCCCCAACCGAATATTTGATATTTTTATATAATATCTTATATATAACCCATAAGACCTTCAATCATCTTCAGAACACAAATTAAGATATTTTTGATGGAATCCGAGAGCTTTATGACCCTACATAGACAGCAATGCAACTGACACGGTCAACGCCCAGAGGACAGCGTTAAAATAGTCCATGTGACATCACTGGTTCAAACATAATTTTATGAAACTACAAGAATACTTTTTGTGTACAAAGAAAAAAAAAACTTTATTCAACAATTTCTCTTCTGTGGCAGTCTGATGTCACATGGACTATTTTAACAATGTCCTTACTACCTTTCTGCCCCTTGAACGTGGTAGTTGCGTTGCTGTCTATGCAGGGTCAGAAAGCTCTCAGATTTGATCAAAAACATCTTAATTAGTGTGCTGAAGATGAACAAGGTCTTATGGGTTTAGAGCAACATGAGGGTGAGTAATTAACGACAGAATTTTCATTTATGGTTGAACTATTCCTTTAAATCCCTTTCAAATCTGTAATTATTTAAATCCTCTACAAAATATAAAAAATAAAAAGACAGATTTTTGGCTAACTGACCATGTTGAATTGACATTGGAGCCATCACTGAGAGAGATCATTCTGGCTTTTCAGCTTAGCAAACCAGCGCATGAAAAGAAAATCTAAAGTGAGCAAATGGCAAAGTCAAAGAGGACACATACAGAAGAATCTTTTAAATGTATCTGGGAATTTCAATAAGTAAGAAAGTGAAGACTAACTAACCAACATGATTCATATTCAGAATTGTAAGCAAGCCCCACTTTGTTTATGGTTTGCATATCTGCAGTCTGGTTTTCCCTTTTTGAATGACAAATACAGATTACTGCCACCTGCTGGTATGGATATTATTTCCTCTCATGCAGCTGCAGAAACTCCATGCTAGTTGGCCGCTGGCTATGTGTTTGTGGTGTGTTCAAGCGCAAACTTTTTGGCCGAGACACAGGCAACAACACTTGGTGTGGAATGGCCTTAAAGGGGTCATATGACGTTGCTAAAAAGAACATTATTGTGTGTATTTGGTGTAATGCAATGTGTTTATGTGGTTTAAGGTTAAAAAAACACATTATTTTCCACATACTGTGCATTGTAGTTGCTCCTCTAAGCCCCGCCTTTCTGAAACGTGCCGATTTTTACAAAGCTCATTGTTCTGAGAAGCGAGACATGCTCTGATTGGCCAGCTATCCAGTGCATTGTGATTGGCCGAATACCTCAAGCGTGAGACGGAAATGTTACGCCCCTTACAGTATTGTGATGCCGTGTCCCGGCGCGACGACACAAAAACAATAAAACCCATTACAAATGAGGCATTTGTTGCATCCAGTGTGGATATCATTACTGAATGACTTATACTGTCGCGATGTAATGCGATGCGTAAACATTACCATGCCTGCATTTGTGATCGGAGAAATGACAAACAACAAGCACTAACGGTACTCTACACAGCTCAAAACTCGCGTTTGAATAGTCAGTGGCAAATTCTTTGAATATGAAAACATACTTACAGGCTGTCAGTCAGAAGCGCCAGACTGTCCTTGCAAAGTTGGAATTGCCCCACTTTATAGAAACAGTCTTTGAGCACAGCTGGCAGGCTACTCCCAGGTTCAGGAAACAGTCCTCCATAAAATGCAATGCACACACTCGAATATTTGGCTTGAACTGTTCTGGAACAGTGCTGTAAATGCAACTTAACCACTGATTTCTAGTTGTGTCCTCTTTTGGAAGCCCAAACAAAGTAGTTCCGCTTTCATAATGAAACATAGGGTCTCCAGGGCATGGCGCCGGTGGCAGCAACAATACTACAGCGAGAATAAAAGTCCCGCCCTCCTTCTTTGCGTATACGTTTGGGCGGTGTTTTGCAAATCACTCCACACCGTGATGTAGACATGTTGGGGCGTGTTTGAATGAGCTGTTTTAGGGGGGCGTGGCAGAGTCTTAACTTTTATAAAGAATATCTCTGGTTTTGAGACTTTAGTCTTTGCAACTTCAGGGATCTTATCTATGCACAAGCAGCTTGTAACACTCCAAAGAGAAAGGAAAACTTGAAATCGCATCATATGACCCCTTTAACCAACACTGATGTTGCTTCTGAAACTGTCAGCAAACTCTGCATCTGAGTAAAAGCCTCTGGCTATGAGCATTGTATCCTGGTGGTGGGCCTTCCTGACTATGCAGAATTGTGAAGTCAAGAGTGCACATCCCACCTTTGCTCCCAGGAGCAGTAGGTAAACGGCAAACCTCCAATTACCAAGCTCCTTCTCAGCAGAAAGAATCAAGCTTCCAGCAATTTCTCTCTCTCTCTCTCTCTCTCTCTCTCTCTCTCGCTCTCTCAGCCTGAAACCTTGGTCTAGGCATAAACATCCCTACCAGAGAAAGCCATCAGCCATGGATTTGCTCTTGCAGCCCCTGGAAGGAGTCACCTCTGGGTCCAAGTGTCTAACTGGTTTCCAGCAGTCCTAGATATATTGTCCTTGACACACACAATTCCCTCCCACCAATACCAATAGAGGCCTTGAGACAGTTACCATGGAAACCACAGGCCAATGAAGCATCAATGGTGGTCAACAGAGCGAGGCAGTCACAGAGGATGCTCATGTTGGAGCCGATCGAAGGGGATTGAGGGGATGGTGTGAATGTACATGTGTGGAGGCAGAATCAAGAATACTGGCATCCGCAGATTGCATTCTACCTCAGTGCACTGACAAATCAGTGACAGAAGTAGCGTATGGTTAAAGTTAACCAAGAGTTCACACACAGGCCATATTTCTCTCTCTCTCTCTCTCTCTCTCTCTCTCTCACACACACACACACACACACACACATAACCTGCCTCTGTGGTGTCTTCTGTTGTATATATTTAAAATAAAAAAATTCAAACGGTTCTGTTATCATTATAATATCACACCTCTGGAAAATCCAGTTATGTGACTTTCTACTGTACCAGTTGCATTATTACAATGTTTATCAGTACATTTTAAGAATAAAGGTGACTTTGGCACTTTTACATTTACAATTAAAAAAAAAAAAAAAAGAATAGCTGTAATTGGGAAAAAAATAGTGACAATAATTCTGGCATTATTGCATGGCATATTGGTGCCTGTATATTTTATAACTTACCATGTATTTACATTACATAATGTTGATATACCAGTCTACCTCTTAACCTGCAAAGACTGCTGGCGGCCCCAGATTTTTGTAAATTTAATAGAATATTTTTATAGTGTAAATTTGACTATGTGTGAGGCTATTGTATTCAGTGATGATCTTTGCTTTCAAACTTCCACTAAGGATGAGCCCGATGGCAAGTATTATAGCATCAGAATATGACAGACTTTTGAAATAATGGTTAAAAAAGACAAAAAAGGATAAAAGAAAGTTCAGAATGACAGATAAGTTGATAGAAGGACAGGGCAGTACTTCAGACGGATTGGGAGAGGAAGGGGAAGGCACTGGTTATTTGAAGAAAGGAAAAGAATGAAAGAGACAGATTGAAGGAGCGTATCAATGATAGATAGAAACATGATGGCTAAGAAAATTAACTGAAAACATCAGCCCACAGTTCAGTCATTATAAAATAAAAGTTATAGCTTCACCTTTACAGTGTGACAGCTCTGACTTAATCAAAAGAACTTACAATTCACACACGGTTCACTTCACATTCAGTCCCAGTCATGAATAAATGCCAGCAGACACCCTATGGTCAAATTCACACGCAACATTTATCCACGTAGACTGTATCTGAAATATGTCTGTTGCTTATTGGTAATCTCGTTAATACTGTAATATTGTTCAATTACACAAATTACTGCAGAAAGATGAAATTGCTTTCATTTGCCACACACATTTATCATCGTTTGCACTATGCTTATTCACTGACACAACACATGCATCAGCATCTATACTTGAATATTAATTATAGACAAACACATTTATACAGTATATGTATTTAATTATTTATATGTTAATAAATTTTATTATTTACAAGTTTTTTTTTTTTTTTTTAAGAATGCTCTTATGCTCACCAAAGCTGTGTTTATTTGATTAAAAACACAGTAGAAGCAACAGTAATATTGTGAAATATTATTACTATTTAAAATAACTGTTTTATTTTTTAATGTTTTAAAATGTAAGTTATTCCTTTGAATTTTCCTTCAGAAATCATTTTAACATGCTGATTTGTTGCTCAAAACACATTTCTTTTTATCATATGTTGAAAACATACCCACACACACACACACACACACACACACACACACACACATATATATATATATATATATGGTAACACTTTACAATAAGGTTCATTAGTTAAACATTAGTTAATGTATTAACTAACATGAACTAACCATGAGCAATACATTTGTTACTGTATTTACTAATCTTCGCTAACGTTAGTTAATAAAAATACAGATGTTCATTGTTAGTTCATGTTAGTTCACAGTGCATTAACTAATGTTAACAAGATTTTAATAATGTATTAGTAAATGTTGAAATTAACATTAACAAAGATTAATAAACACTGTATAAGTGCAGATTATTATTATTTCATGTTAACTAATGTAGATAACTAATGAACCTTATTGTAAAGTGTTACCATATATATATACATACATACATACAGTTGTGCTCAAAATTATTCATACCATTGATAAATATGATCAAAGAAGGCTGTGAAAATAACTCTGCATTGTTTATCCATTTGATCTTTCATTCAAATTTATTTATTTTATTTATTTTATCTAACCTTTAATTTAAGAAGAAAAAAAAGTAAAAGTGGGGGAAAATCACATTATGAAATGAATGTTTTTCTCTAGTACACAATGGCCACAATTATTGGTACCCCTAAAAAATTCTTATGATTGAAATATCTCTGAAGTATATTCCTATTCATATTTGAATTTTTTTTTTTTTTTTTTAATCACACCAGGATGAAATTATCCAGTTATGGCTTCCTGTTTCACAGGAATATAAATATGAGGGGAAACAAAGGCCAAATTCCCTTAATCATTGATCACAATGAGTAAAATAAAATAATGTATTTCTGTTGTGCAGCAAAAGATTGTTAAGTTTCACAAATTAGAAAGTGGCTTTAAGAAAAGAGCTAAAGCATTAAAAATCCCCATTTCCACCGTTAGGGCAATAATTAAAAATTTCCAGTCAACAGAAAATGTTACAAATCTGCCTGGAAGAGGACGTGAGTCTATTTTGTCTTAAAGCAAGGTGAGGAGGATAGTTTGAGTAGCCAAAGAAGCTCCAAGGATCACAGCTGAAGAATAGCAGAAAACACTTTCATCCAAAAACAAACTCCAGCATATTCATTTGCTAGACACAATTGGAACTTCAAATGGGACTGGCTTCTATGGTCAGATGAAACTAAAAAATGAGCCTTTTAACAGCAAACTCTCAAGATGGGTTTGGTGCACACAGGGATAAAAAGTATTCCATGTGTACAATGAAATATACTGTTGTATCTTTAATGTTGTGGGCCTATTTTTCTGCCAGAGATCCTGGATATCTTGTTGGCATCATGGCATCAAGGATTCTATTAACTACCAACAGATAAAAAATTTAAAACTGACTGTCCTAGAAATCTTACAATGGGCTGTGGTTGGATCCTCTAACAGGACAATGAGCCACAAACAAACATCAAAATCAAAACAAAAATGGGCCACTAAGAACAAAACCAAGCTTCTGCCATGGCCGTCCCAGTCCTCTGACCTGAACCCTGTAGAAAACGAGTGAGTTGAACTGAAGAGGAGAAGCACCGTCATGGAGCTGTGAATCTGAATGATCTGGAGTGATTCTGGATGAAGGAATGGTTTCTGATCTCTTGTCAGATGTTTTCCAAACTTATCAATTATTATAGGAGAAGACTCAGAGCTGATATCGTGGAAAAAGGAGGTTGCAAAAAAGTATTGAATAAAAGGGTATGATTAATTGTGGCCAATGTGTATTAAAGAAAAACATTTATTTCATAATGAGATTTTTCTCCCATTTTAAATTCTTATTCTCTAATGAAAGGCTACATTTTTGTAAATTTGTTTAAATAAAAGATCAAAAGGATTAATGATACAGATTTATTTTCACTGCCTTCTTTGATCATATTTACCAAGGGTATGAATCGTTTTGAGCACAACTGTATATATATATATATAATGACCACAAGCTAAGCAATGGGAAATGAATACATTTTTATTATTTTTTTTTTTTTTGTACGATTGCTTTATACATTTGCTGATTTTCATTTCCACCAGCTGATTTTAGCTTTAGAGCACCATAGAGGGGTTACAAATGCATCACAATAACTATCTGCAACATATGCAACAACTATTTGCAACATATCCTCCATCTCATTATGCCTAGCAAGTCTGTGAAATGCATCCAGTTAGTATGAGGAGAATATAGCTGCGGTTTTGTCGTCACCCCCTGTAGGCTTCAGTCTCATTGGGTTGTCATTGCTATGGGACAAACAACCCGCTCCCCCACCCCTCGTCTGCCTCCATTAACGTGAATCCACAGCTAAACTGCTGGATCGGTGTGACCTGTCCTGTCAGCATGGTGTTCGCTGTGTTGTCTTGCTTTGCTAATGCGAGGAGGCTGGACACAATTTGGCTCCTTTGTTTTCTAGTGGTTCACCTTCTCTGAATGTTGCCCACTGTCATTTTAGTGTTGCATACTGTGTGAGATGCTGATAGAACTCGTGTTATTTAGCTCATGGGCATGCTTCAGCCTGAGGTGTGCTGGACTTGTTATTTGTGTCTTTCCTTATTAGGTGCTAGTAAGTTTTTAATGTCAATGAGTAATGGAGTTAATGTGTACGGGAATGTGTTGCCACCCTGTCCCACACAATTTCACTCTGTAATGGTAAGCTTTGGTTTGTCATTTAGCATTATTGGATAAGTATTGCTGTGACAGCTGCTATTCATCTATATAAAAATCCAGTGGCATCAGCCAGCTGCAATAATACCTCACTCAGAGAGTGATACCACCACTGACTGATTCCAAACCATAGAGTCAAAACTAATAAAACACTTTTCTGTTTTAAAGTGTGTGATTTTCCGCCCCTACAGAACACAAAACGAAAAGGCTTTTCAATTATGTTTGCAATCTATGTCAGTGCTTTAAATACATGTCATTACATTCCATTTTGTGGCCAAAAAAGTACTTTCTCAAACCATGTTTGGATACTCACTGTCAGTGTCACCGATGGTGGATTGTTTCCCAAGTACCCATTAACTTTACCTGTTTGAGCTGTTTAAGTCATAAAAGTTTATTAAAATATAACAAAAAATAAATCCATAAAATGATCCCATGGTGGGAACCCATATAAGGTTCTATATAGAATCTTTTAGGGTTTCCAAATATCTAACGCCTGTTAGAACCTTTTAAGGTTCTATATAGAATCTTTTCTTCTAAGAGTGTATCATTCCAATGATTTAAATACTTAGTGATGCAGCCCATTAATGAATTGTGCCGAATATATTTTGTATATATTGTATTGATTTTCTAACAGCTCCTGCTAGGAATACTGTCATTGTGAATGACTGAAAAAGGCTTTGTCCATCCTGTATCAAATGAACTGTTTTTCTTGCTTTAGAATGAAGTCACATTTAAAGTGTAAAATATTCATTTAGCAAGCTCTTTAATCCAAAGGGATTTAAACATGAGGAATGGTGCAAAAGAAGTGACTCATCCAACATTACACTTTTATGGAAAAACAGAAACACCTAGTCTGCCATTGGTAACTGATTTCCTTAGAGATACAAGTACTCTGCTTTGTCAAGTGATTGGTTGACATTTTTGGTAAATTGGATCAAGACTGGAAGCGACCAGAGGCCCTCCCCTCCCCCCATTGCTCTTTGATATTAGGCATGCAAACCCTTGCCAAAATAATCAAAGGGGTGTGCTCATGTGTGTGTCTATGTGTGGTCAACCACAAAATTGGTAGTAAAGATACTGTTATTTGGGTGAAATGGCTTCCCTTGCTTGGAGGCAATGGTACATCTCAACAATAGTTTTTGTCATTATAGCTTAACAAAATTTAAATTCTAGCAAACGGAAACAAGAAACCTTCTAGTAACCACTATGCTTGAGGGCAGCATAGCTGCCAGTTGTAACAGTCATGTTGAGCACAGTCACAATGGTCTTTCTCAGCCGTATTCATAAGAAACCAGATTATTTTACAATGGCTGTTTATGTACATGAAGTGAGAAATGTGTTTTCTTCCTACCATAAATTGCATTCATCTAACTGATAGATGAAAACTTGAAATATAAATGCAGCCTTGTTAAAAGCATTACAAAGATACAAATAAACAGAGTAAATTCATGGGTAAATAAAAACGAAGCAGAAAATCAGAGCACATGGATTCAGACAATGATCTGAAGACATGAAGGCCTGAGGGTTTCCAGCAGTAACTGGAGCAGATGGAAGTTCAAATGAATCCAAAGCCTCTATTATTTCTAAAATTGAAAACACTTCTGGTTCGTTCAGCTATCATTGTATTAATTTCTGTATTCAATTCAGACCCAAGTCTATTTCTGTTGTCTTCTGTTATACACTACTGTTTAAAAGCTTGGGGTTGGCATTCAATTTTTGAATGCTTTGAAAAAAGTCTCCTATGCTCACCAGTACTATTATTTGATCAAAAATACAGTAATATTATGAAATAGTACTACAATTTAATTGTTTTCTCTATTTTATTATATTTTAATATGTAATTTATTTCTGTGATGGCAAAGCTGAATTTTCAGCAGCCATTTTCTGCAGTCTTCAGTGTCACATGGTCCTTCAGAAATTATTCTAATATGCTGATTTTGCTGCTCAAGAAACATTTATTATTATTATGCTTAGCCTATTATTATTATCACCAGTGCTGTAAACAGTTGTGCTGCTTGATATTTCAGATTTTTTTGTTGTTGTTCTGTTATATATATATATATATATATGTGTGTGTGTGTGTGTGTGTGTGTGTGTGTGTATGTATTGACATTTTTCTTTTTCTTTTTCTTTTCTTTTTTTTTGTCAAAAGAATAGTGTTTATTTAAAATATAAACATTTGTAACATTATAAATTTGATCAATTTAATGTGTCCTTGTCAATAAAAGTATTAATTACTTTTAAAATAAAAAACAAAACAAATAAATCTTATTGACCCCAAACTTTTGAACGGTAGTCTGTCTGTCTGTCTATGTATGAACATCTTGGAAGATCTTGGAAGCCGTGTGTTGTGTTGTTATGGTGTGTTGTGTAAAGCTCATTCTGATTCTGCATTCCTGTTATCCACAGTCTTTATAGGTATCTGTCAAAACTGGGCTTTTCTTCTAGTAACACACACAAAGAATTATTTCACCCTCCCCCACTTTTGCTCTCTAACTATAATGAATGTAACATGAAGGTGCTTCCAAGACACTCCCCTGGAGCCAGTGCAGAAAGGCAGGCAAGAGCAGAGAAGAGATTATCAATTTAATCAGGGATCAGATGATTCTCTGGATGGATGGTGTCCATCACAAACACTGAATATAATTCCAGTCAGGCAGAATATGATCTCTAGACTGGACAGTTTGCTAGTGACTATCAGTGTTGGAATGCAACTACCTACTGAAGCTCTATCTGTCTGTCTGTCTGTCTGTCTGTCTGTCTGTCTGTCTCATTCCTATTGTTTGCTCATTCAAAACCATTTGCCAAAAATTAGTCTGTAATTAAATTTAAAATTATTTGCATATGGTTATATTCTTAAAAGAAAACTGTCTCTTTAAATAACTTTAATTTAGCTAGCTACTTTAAATTATGATGAGAAGCTTGTAGCTTGGCATGCTACAGTTTCAAAGCAGCTGCCAAATTTAGAAGACTGTCCTATTTTTCCCAGAGCCACCCTGTGGAGTCTGGGTTTATTGAAATACGAAAAATCCTGGTTTTAGTGCTAAACAGGTGTGAAAGCTCCCTTCTGTGTTTGTCCTCTGGGAGCTCCTCAGCAGGAAAGATCTACTGGATGCTATCAGTCAGAATCCAAATGTTACATATTTGATTGCGTGACAGAAATGCTCTTTCTCTTTTTACCTAGCACAGACATGGCAATTGTTTAGATGTAACACTTAACTTGTGCCAGTGAGAAGAGTTTAGGTTGACAGTGAAGATTTTCTGTGCATCTGTGTTTTTCTTCCAGATGACTATCTCGGTCCAAACCAGTTGTCTAGCTTATCATAATGGGACAAGTGCTAATACACAAGGTGATTCTCAACATGATTTCAATCTGTAGCCCTTATGTCTTTTTTGAGCGGTGAAAGAACTGAGACTTTGTTGTTTATTAAAGATAAGTCCATGCACATGTGTTATTAAAATTTAAACACTGTTTCTGAGTAATTGCATACACTCTTCACTCCTCGATGTACTTTATTTTTTCACCACTTACTGAAATGACCAAAGTCCCTTGGGATCATCTGTCTCATTCTCCATATTTCATGTAGCTAAGGTCCTCATTTCCTTTTCAGTCAGATACCTAATACGCTGACTGCATAAATCACTCGCTTTCCAGAACACTGAATTTTCCTTTGCCCGATGTTTGATGTATGGCTGATAAACATTGTCTCCAGCAGTCACTATATTGACAAGGTCTATGTGATTTCTGTTTCTCTGTGACCCAACCTCTAGATATTTGCTCTTTCACTAGTATCACAGACTGGAGATCTGAAAAGACTGCTGATGAGATTTATGAGATGCATTGAGAACAAAGAGAAAGATGAGTTCAGGTATACCTACTGAATAAATATCTTAGCTCTTCTATCAAAACCTTGAGCGTGATCCTGACATGAAGGCGTCTGTGACAAAATTTCCAAAAGGTATAGGCAAGTATTCGATTGCTGCCTCCTAAGATACCTTCTTTTGGTCAAATCAGAGAATTTCGAATTTTTAAATATAATTTGATCAATACTAAAAATAATGGTTAAAAACTATTTTACTAAAATTCACCATATATTGTGCTCATTTGTGATTTGCAGCACAGTTCCCCTCCAGTGAAGGAGGAAGCTTACTCGGTTCTGGAACCATGGTCTCATAGCCAACACAAACTTACTTTCCATTGAACACACACACTCTTAATATTCTGTTGCCATCACTAACAATGGACTGATTATCCGTAGCACAAAAGATGTACTGAGGATACATTGCATCAATACTCGGATCAATGCAACCACAGATGGAGGGCTCTGCTAAGATCTTCACCTTTCATCTCCTCTTCATATGCGTGGTAATGTAATATCCTTTATGTGCACACGCACACACTTAATGGAAAGATATAATTATAGCAAAACATCTTCATAAGTTTCAGGCAGCCAAATCCAGTCTATGTCTACTACGGAAAAAAGTAGTGCACTTGGACAAAAATGCATTTAATTTAATACAAAAAATATTGCATCTAATGTGCGGTAGAATGATTATTGGGATTTTTTTCATTTATTTACAAAACCTGAAGAAAATCATGCTTAAAGAAATAATCATGGCCTTCCAAAAATGAAAATGTTCTCACCCTCAGGCCATCCATGGGTGCTGTCAAAATGAGAGTCCAAACAGCTAATAAAAACATCACAATAATAACTGTTTGAGCTCTCATTCTGACGGCACCCGTTCACTGCTGAGCATCCATTGGTGAGCATGTGATGCTAAATTTCTCCAAATTTGTTGTCAAACAAATCCATCTACATTTTCAGTCAATTTTAATTTTTTGATGAACTATTCCTTTAAGAAGAATTCATTGTTAAGAATGGTTTGCAAAATCCTTCCCCTTTACTTGATAATAATATAATGAAAAATTGAATCAGGGACCAATGTATAACTCTATCTAATATAATCAAATGTGGCCATAACTGTTTGTTTAAAAAAGCTGATTTGTTCCTCCACCAACTGAAACAGCTTGAAATGACATAGTTACAATGATGTGTGTTTGTCGAGTCTGTTGTCAAATTGCTATTTAAATCTAACCATAGCAATAGCAGCAAAAAAATATGTTGGGCTTGACTGTATATCGACAGCCACAGTGGCTTCTAATCTGCTCAGGCTGGTGTAGATACATGCACAATTCACCATTCACTGTGTGTGGATTTGGTTTCAGCTGCTCATAGCATTGCATCACCGCAGCGCAAGATTTCAAGAAATTTCCCTGAAATTTCACAGTGGTCTTCAAACCTACAACATGTTCCCAAGCCAAGAATAGCTTTTATAAAATTAACACACTTCTGTACTTTTAGTTTTTCAAACATTCTTACAAGATACACTTCACCCAGGTTAGTCTGTGTATTGTCAGGCCAAGTGGAAACAGGATACAAGTTAAGTGGACAGGAAAGAGCTCTCCTGCGAGCTCAGCTGAGAGGTATTTTTATTGATGGAGTAGATGCTGCTTTACTAAGCATGAGCTGAGAAAAACAGGAACTCACACTCCACAGTATGTGACAGCAGTGACACTGATGTCTGACAGAGGTTTGTGCTTCACGCATCAACTGTCACACAGGCAGCTTAAATGTTACAGTTATAGCTTATTTTCGCCACTGTATGCAAACCGTGACCAGCACGCCTAACCCAGGTAATATATACTGGCAGCTGTTTTTACTGTACTTCACCACCACACCGCTGCTTCATTACTTAGTATTGGCATATTTTAAGAGTTTTATATATCTTTCTGTACCAAAGACGTACAGTACACCACCACTCAAATGACTGGAGTAAGTAAAATCTTTTTATAGAAATGAATACATTTATAGAGCAACGATACATTAAATTAATAAAAAGTTCAAATTAATTTTGTTTTCTTTAACTTTCTATTCATTAAAGAATTCAAAACAATTTTTTTTTGATAATAATATAAATGAATAAATTACATGTTGAAGTATATTAAAATAGAAAACAGTTAAGTTGTAATAATATTTCACAATATCACTTTTTTGTTTTGTTTTTTGATCAAATAAAGACAGCATTGGTGAGATGGTAACATACTTTTAAAAACATTAAAACTTGAACAATAGTGCACTTTAACAGGGTATAAAAATCATACTATATTTAAAACAAAAATTCTCAGAGCATCAGACTATGATGAAATATTATGCAAATTTGAGTTGCTTGTATCATGAAAGCATCACTGATACCTTTAACTATTTGTTGAATACTCTTGTCTTAATAGTATTTCCTTTTATCTTTCAGAGAATAAAGTGTCAGATGTTTTATTTGATTAAGCATTCAATATAAGTTTTTAATAATTTTATGGCAAAATTTGCTCTTTTTGTTTCAACCTAGCTTTTACTTAGATCTTACTCCGTGACATTTTCCTCATACAGAAAACCTCCATGAAAACTTGAACATTTTTAAGCTGCTTAAAGAGGCCTCCCTCTGTTCTGTGTCTTTCTCTGGACTTCAAAAACTCTGTGAAAGTATTCAAGAGAAACGGGGCTGCAGAATAACTCAAAGCGCAATCAATGCTTTGTGACAAAATCTTATCAATAATGCAACAGAAGCTACCTAATCTGCCTTTTACAATACGCAAACTGGCACAAGAGGCAGAGGAGTGAAACAGGCTCAAAGAAAAAGACTAAAATACCCCTTGAAGGCAGAGAAAAAGAGAGCATTAGTGCTTTTGGAAGCCAAGTGGTTTGTTAAGGAACGAGAGCCAGAGGGTGAAGCTGGCCAGTTGGTCCTAATGCACACGGTGAAAGGTACACTGGCAGGAAACAGAAACTATGAGGTGCTCTTCCCGCTCGGGGGTGAGCTGCTCTCATCTATTGGAACATTCCGCTCCAATGAGCGGTCCAGCAGATGAAAATGAAAGCGAGAGGAGTGCAAATGTGAACAAACATCTGGCTTGTGCGTGTATTATCTTCAATTATCGAGAGACGCTCCTGTTAACATGTCTTATGTCAGAAATCGTTATTGTGTGTGTTTTGAAACATGCAACATGCAATTTTTGCAAAAACATTGCCACATGCTTGTATTTTTCCTGAACCTGGGTTGCAATAAAACATTTTAGTAACAGGACATAATAGGCATTTCGTATTTAGACTTATCACACTTGAAAATAATGATATACATCTGTATATTTTTGGTGGGTGAAGTGTGAGACTCAGCAACAGCATGTCTTTCTCTTGGAGCAGATGACAGAGTGATGAACAGTGACCTACACTGTCTTTGGTCCAGTGCTGATATTAGTCTGTCCTTGTCTAGTCAAGTTATTTGAGTTGGCAGAACTGCTGCCACAAAATGTCCCTAATAAAAACAACAGAGTTGACAGAGACTAAATTCATTACGTATGCAGTTTTTCCTCACTCTGAATAGTAATTATGAATACTGATCATAGAAGCAAAGACACCACAGCAGTATTTTTTTCTTCTTATACATAGCTGTACATAATCGTCAAACCATGAACCTGTAATGGAAATGTCAGTTTTAATAATAACATACTTCAATCCTACCAGCAGTCAGTCTTTGTGAACTGTCAGTGCAGATTACTGCAAAATCCCAGTCCAGATGCTAATTACTTCTGCCCTGAGTCTCTATATCAAGTTATGATCGATTAAGTGTTCTCTTTACTAATCCAAATGCAAAGTTAATATTTGCAATCAAATACGGGAGATTGGGGCTAGTTGTCACATTTTTCATTCCAGTGAATATTGACTTCCTCCGTGTTTGAAAGTCAGTTACTGTTAAAGCTCATACCTGTCTGGGCTACAGAAGAAAAAAAAAAAGGTATTGAACATTTTCACCACTGTTACTCGGGGAAAAAAGAGCACGCTGAGGTTCTGTGACACCATGACCCATGGGGCAAGTTGTCACAATGAAAACGTGCTATTTAAAATAAAAAGCACATGTGACAACTTGCCCCAATTAAAATTCTGTTTTAGCCCAATCTGACATTATATACAGTAAATAACTCCTGTAATGTACTTTCATTATACAGTTGGCCCTTGCCTAAATGTATTCCAGTGTGGTTTTATTGTGTTCACTGTTTACCCAACAACCATAGCAATGAGATTTTTCTAGATTATTATTCGATATTAAATAGACATGTTTAAAACCAACATTTGCAAAAAATGCATTTGAATAATTGAACTTTTACTCATAACCTTATAGTTACTGAAATATAGCTCTTTTGACAACTTCCCCATATGACAGCTAACCCCTGTTGCCCTTATTTGGGTTCCTAAAGCTATTGAGGAATCAGATTAGTCATCCGTGAAGCCACCAACAAGTTAGAAACTGTGACAATATTCAACGCCCAACAAAACAGGGTACGACAGAAAGACTCTGGGGCACTAAACAGGCAATTTTGATCCTTTATGTTCTTGAAGAAAACAACACATTTAAATCCATGTCAGCCCAGAGGCACATAATGACTAGCTAGTATGGAGCAGAAGCATGTAAACCTGTGCTGAGTGGTGTAGGGTATGAACACAACGCCTTACAGTGCCGTATTTCATTATCCTCTCTGAGAATAAACTGACAGCTATCTGAAATATCTGTCTGTACTCATTCTCAGTGTGTGAATGCTTAAACGTATGAGTGCTGGGGCCGTTTGTTTGATTGTGGTTGATGATGTATTTGTGTTGTCATCTGTGGCGATGTGGTGAGGACTTCATGTTTTGATGTGGTTGAGTGTATGCTACAGTATGTGGCTTTGGGAGTATAAATACGAATGTGTCATCTTTCTTTTCTTTCTTTTTTTTTTTTTGTGGGAAGTGGTCATGAAAATTCTCAATATGCAAAATATGTACTCCATGTGTAAACTTGTAGTCTTAGATTAGCCTTAGATTAGCCTCACATATTTTTGGACATGAAAAAAATCTTTAAAGGAACAAGTAGTAGAATATAGTCCTGATTCCTACTGTATATATTATTTATATTCAATAACAGAACCTGTTTTAAATGTTTTACTACGCCTTAGTTTTAAAATTAAAATGGGCCGATTAAAATTCAGGACAAAGGAAAATAATATTATGTAAATGTGGTAGACCAATGTAAAGAATAATATTAATTATGGCCCACAGTTTCCTTAATCAAGCTATTTTTGATACTTTTCAACTGTATTGTTTCATAGGAAACAAGCTTTTTAATCTATCGAAGTTCTACAGCTGCTGCCGACTGATAAAGAACCAAAACATCTCCCATTAAATTATCGGCATTTTGAAGAGTATCTTAATTAGTTATTATGTGCTAAGAGTATTTATGGTACACCAAAGTCTGTATATAATACATTGTATTTAATGGTGGGTATTTTTATTCAAGCATTTCAATTCAAGTAGATCAAAGGATATAAATCATCAAAGAAAATGACAAATGTGCTATGCCAGGACACACATCACTATTAACACATTAATGAAACTGAACAAGATTCTATCAGCTGTGAAAATCAGAGAGAGTCGCAGAGGCACTTTTCACAGTCTATAGAGCCTGCAGATAAAATCTTTGCACCAAGATATAAGCGCATCGAGAGGAAACTCAGACGACTACCACTCAACACATTGTTTGCTGACATTGCACCTGTTGTGAAGTGCAGCTGAGCCATTGTTACATGATATCAAACAGAGATGCTCCTTTTCCACCTTCTCTGCTATGCTATTCACTGTCCATATAGTCTTTGCCATCTCTGAAGATCAATCTTATTGGTGAGAAGCTCTTGTAAAAAGTTCTTTGCAACATAACACATTCTAACGTTAGATTTGAAGAATGAATGTTTCCTGTACAATGTAATTCATTCTGAATTGTGGAATGAGGCATATCCTGCTTTTCTTTGAAAACTATGTCCTAAGTAATGGCTTTAGGTAAAAAAAAAATCTCCCTCAAGGAACACTGAATGGCAACCGATACATAGACAATGCCAACATATCAATAATGCAAGGAGTTACGCTTGCGTGGGCCAAGGATCGTCAACAAATGAAACATTAAAAATTCATAGCGTCATCAGCTAAAAGAATTGTGAGGATTCAGTACAGTTCAAAGGGACCCAGAACTCTCGCCTGCACCAATTTCATATTTCGGAGCTACTTGTAAGTCCAGGCTGAAGAATGGTGGGGGAAGAAAAAAAGAGTATGGCAGAGTCAAAATAATCACCCAAACTAGGAGATTTGTGACTGCGCTTGAATGAATATCATTCAGGATTCATATGAAGGTAAAATTTCACTGGGATGTACTATCAGGAGTCCTTGTTAAGTCATAATGAAAGATCCATTTACTCCTTGCAAACCATTTATTTCTGTATGAAGGAGGAGATAATTATTGATCAAGTACCTATTACCTTTTCTTAACTTTGCAGCATTTTCTATTTTGTTTTCCACTTCCATTAGTATTTTCACATTTATGACATTTCGGCACAAAAGCATCATCTCCATTTATCCACAACAGCATAAATCAGAATCACAGAAATGATGAAAAGTCTATTTTATTTCAGAAAGCAATAATTATTCCCGAGCTTTAAATAAAAATGGTAAGACATCACCTGTTACACTGAGAAAAAGCAGCTTAAAAACTTTACCTGCCATCAGTAGCTGTAATGAACACAGTGGTGACACAAGAACTATTCATTACAGCATAGACTTCTGTAGTGATAAATTAACATGACGTAAAAGATAAACATGAAGCAAAATAATATAATCTGACTCTCAAATGACTCTGTGTGGCACAGGCTTTTAATACTTTCAACCTCCACAGCTCGTGACGATCAGCTAAAAAATCCCGATACAAAACTGTATAAAAAAAAACAAAAAAAACCCTCTCTTTTCATTACTCTTTCCTCCGCCAGGGAACAAATTTGCTCTTACCTCAACAGAATTCCTATTTGCCACGCAATGAATCCCCAGACAGCCACAGAACGCAGCCTTTTCCGAGTCATCTCAAGGCTTGATTGGCATAGACATACAGTCCTCTGTGAATGCCTGTGCTCTCTTCAGCACCTCTGGCTTCTTGACTTCAGGACCCTGGACAGCGCTCCAGCTGTTCTTCCTTCACCCCTGTGCACTGGAGGCTCGTTACGCACGGCAATCGCAAAGGAATTCCTCATAATCTTCTGAAGCTAAACGGCAAATATGAAACTCTTTCCTCGCAGCGGCACTGGACGAGATGGTGTGCTGTTTGAAAGCGTGCGGCAGCTGAAGTGATTCTTGACATATTCAGACATCTCTAAGCAGAGACCGCCCCACACAGCGCGCTTGACTGACAGTGCGCTTCTCCACTCTCACTGTACACATGCATGTGCAACGCTTACTTACAATTACAGAGAACTGAATTTGAATATTTCCCCTTACTCGTGCGAGCTCTTTCACTATGAGAGCTGCCTGCTCACGTGGTTAATACTATGGTATAGGGTTATTATATATGCGGGATATATATATATATATATATATATATATATATATATATTGTTTGTTTGTTTGTTTTGGATGCAAAATCACCTTTTTTTTGGAACACTTGATAACTGTATTCAAAATGTATTCAATATTAATAAACAAAAAGAAATAGAGTAATGACCCATTTCAGGTTAGATTATGGCTGATATTCAGTATATCATGACATGGAGTTGTATTTAATCTTTGTGGGTAACAATACACTCATTGCAGTCTAACTGTATCTGTAAGCAATGACGAAACTAAGTGCAATGTAACTCGTGAGTCATACATGATGGCACATGCTAGAACACATGCTGATTCCCTTGGTTCCGGAACGCTCCCAGTCCAATCTGGCAGAGGTGCTCTATGTTGTATTTAGGTATATAGGCCTAATGCAGTGAGCTACTGCCTGTTTTTGATTTTCCCATGAAATCATTGTTGTGTTACAGTGAGTGACAGTGTCTGGCATGGGCTGCCGTAGGCAGAGTCTATGGCACAGCTGAGACCGGGTGCATCTGCGCAGCGTGTGTGTGCATGTGTGCGCCCACTCCTATTTATTGTGCCACGTTGACCCTGTTCCCAGCTTTTTTTGCCATTGCTCTGGAATCGGGCGATAAGCTCAAACGCTCTCTGCTGCCAAATGTGGCATTAGGGAGCTTGGGTCTGCTTTTTTACTTTTCATTCATCCTCTTCTTTAAAAGTTACTTTTACGTGCTTTAACAGACAGCAAAGACTAGGGCTAAGTAATTATGTTCAGTCTTGCGTATAGTTGTCTCTTGATTCACTATAAATAACTTGTTATCTGCCAACTCATTGGAAAAGCTTTATAATAAATTGTTTCCATTCTTTGATGTTAATTTTTCGGTAACACTTTATTTTGATGGTCCCTTTTGAACATTCTGTTGACACTAAGTAATGTTGCAACTACATGTCAACAAACTCTCATAAGTGTATTAGTAGACTGTCTGCTTCATATCTACTAACTCCTTATTGTGTTGGTCTCCCAACAGATATTCTACTGACTATAAGTAACTTTGCAAGAACGTGTCAACTTAATCTAACCCTAACCCTACCAGTCAACTAATACACTACTAACACTCTAATGAGAGTCAGTAGAAATGTAGGTGCAACATTACTTATAGTCAATAGAATGTGTTAAAGGGACCATCAAAATAAAGTGAAACCCATTTTTCTTCATCGGAACAGATTTGGAGAAATTTTGCATTACATCACTTGCTCACCAATGGATCACATATGTATACTGAAACACTTATAGTTATAGGTTTTAAACACATCATTTTATTAGTGGCAGACCAGCCCATTGATTGATTGCAGCTGAAGAGTGAGCAGGCGGGCACTGTGTGGGTGGGTGAAGGGCAGATGGATGGGAAGAGCACTGATAATAGCCTAATGTGTACACTGTCAATTACAAAGGCCACCATGTTTAGCCCTCAGATAATTTCTCCTGCCCTCCTTGAATGAACACTTCTGTCATGTAAAGAACTGTTAGAGTTAGAGCTCTTTTGTAGACTAATTACTGTCAGAGCTAAATTAGCCTGTAGTGTTTGAATGCTCACCCGAGAAACGTAAAAAGGGTTATTTACAAATTTGCTTCGTAAAATCTTCTTTGTACAAAAGTATGCTCTGAAAATTTTGTTTTTATTATGCGTTTTCCAGTTTGTCAAACAATATCCCACCTTAAACCGTAAATTAATAAATAATAATAAACAAAAAAGTTAATAAAATGAAATTATTAAATAAATGCAGTTTAATGAAAATGTGAAATAGATGGGTTTTGGTTAAGGTTAGATAATTTGTGCCCTACTCAGTGTTATTTTAGTATCATTTATATACTATTATAGTGTTTATTAATATTTTGTTTTGTGTTATTTTACTTCAGTTAAGGCTTATTTTATTCCAAATAACAAAATGTTTTTTTTTTTTTTTTTTTATTGTTTTAAAGTTAATTTTAGTTAACAATCATAATCCTGGCTCAACTGAATGAAAATACACATCTGCTTATCCCATTTATTACATAGTAGTATATTCTGGCTCTAGTATTTTCTGCCTGTCAGGATGTGCTACACTGGTTGCATGTTAAAGAAGCACATTTTCTTAGACAAGCATGACAACTTTAACTCAGCTTATCCTGACAACTTAATTCTGAACTGTTATAGGTCAGATGTTAGAAATAGGAAGCCAGTAATCTAAATCTGAGACTGGGGGAAGTGCTTTGTGTGCCTAGAATGTAACCAGCAATGACTTCAATTCTGATGGCATGCTACATTCGTAGAGTAGTTTCATTGCCAGCTTTGCCTTTAGCCTTTCCTTCACTGAAACCTTCTGTTTCATGCATAAAAGAGTCTGCTTAATCAATACTATAAGGCTTAAACCTCTTTATGCTTCACTTGACTAATTTGTCTTAGAAAACATGAAGTAAATGCGTGGATAAAGATATATTCACAATGAACAGGCTCACTTTGCTACTCTTGCAATGAACCACCAACGAGCAGTGTGGCATATTGCAACACCCGCTCTGTAGGTGCTCATCACATTATAATGCAAATGCATTTATTCGCCAACCAAAGAGACGCGTGGCATTTACTGAATCAGTTCTATATGGAGAGATTATTGCACTGTATTGGCTGGGAAAAAAGACGAATTGCTCAATTACAGGTGTGTGGTGAGTCATTATAAATCTCGACCCAGCACACTGCATATTAAAGGCCCTTATTTGGAAGCCACAGACACTTTGGTGGGCAGTTTAGTCTCAAGGACTGCC
The DNA here is from genome assembly GCF_012432095.1 of Onychostoma macrolepis. Taxonomy (NCBI): domain Eukaryota; kingdom Metazoa; phylum Chordata; class Actinopteri; order Cypriniformes; family Cyprinidae; genus Onychostoma; species Onychostoma macrolepis. Next base: position 21,606,301 of record NC_081155.1, on the reverse strand, counting down.
ATTGCTTGAGAAATTCTCGAATGACTTCTCATTATAAGAGTATCTATGAGTAAAAAATGATTTAGGACCAAATCAAAATCGGTTTGTGAAATTATGTCGTAAAAAAAAAAAAAATGTTTTAATGGAGTGGCTGGGAAACTTTAATTACCTTAAACTATTGGAAGCTCAAACCTGTAAGGTGCAATTCATGAACTCTTGTACTTTTGAACAAGATGCTTAACCCCACATTGCTTCAGGGGCACTGTCCTTCATAATATGTGTACTATAAGTCACTTTGGCTCAATGCCTAAGCTAAACAGTTACTTAGTGCACAATACACCCATTTCATAAAAACGGTGATTTCATAAACCTGTGGGACACCATTTCCGTCCACCTGCATGTCTCACATCTTCCTCCTGTATCCACATAACATATGAGCTTTGCTCATGTGAAATACACAATCTTTGTCATGACCAAGGCAGACCACATCACATTAAACACTTTGCCGGAATGCTAAATTAAGCATCTTCTCAGAGCTAATGGTTTAGTTATTTCCAGCCAATGGGCTGCACAGCACTTACTAAATGGGTCACACCAGCAATGAAAAGTTCCAATCTGTCTAGTCTAGTGGATCCATCAGAAAGGGACTTTAGCCATGACTGCAGCAATAGTTCTGAGCAGATGATTAGAAATGCACTCTGCTGTGGCACATTTAGACTTTAACAAAGCCTTAGTAATCAGGGTTGAAGAGAGCTAAGTTCTGACTCAATCTTAAAGCATTAATGCCTTCTTTTGCTGGTAAATTGTGACAAGTTCAAACCAAAAGCTGTTAATCTTACATTTGTTTGGTCAAGAGGAATGTGGCTAGGAAGGTAAGCACGCTGAACTACACGCTACAAGCTTCAAAGCTTTGCTTTGAAATGTGACCTTATTAAATTTACTGCAATAAACTGATGTTAAAACTGGGAGAAAATTCCAAAATGTTCACTTTCACTTTCTTGAGAACTTTTGTGATTTTGTGCTTCCCTGTGTGTATTATGGGGCCTAACGGCACATAGAACATTTCCTTCCAGTTGAAAAAGTCTTTACGCTTCATTCAGCTGCCCGAGCTCCATTGAGGTTTACGATGGTCACAGAATTCCTGAAAAACATATGTCCAGGCAAGTCACTGACTCATATTGGTGATGCTTGCTGAAACCGTGAGGTTGTTCTAGCAGTGGAGATGTTGCACCAAAATGAGGGCAAATTAATGATGCAATGCCCAGAGAGCTGCATGTTTAATTCAGCTGCCTCCCAATGGATGCTAATCCCTTTATTCTCTATTCATGTAAATCTTCCCCTGGACACCATAGCTTTTCTAACACCCGGCACGGCCACAGTTTAATGAGTTACAGATAACAATTGTATTTCGCATGATCACCAGGATGCATATGGACCATGCAGACACTTCTAATCATGTGCTAACTACAAGGAATTAGAGAAATGTCAATCAAGCAACATCTGTTTCTCAAAAGGGGGGAATAAAATGGTGCACGTCTAACGAACCATATGTTCAGTGGAATTTTCACAGCATGTAAAAAATCTTGTTTACCAAGTGCAAGTAATGTTAAAATTCTTTAATAATCTTTAAAATTCTTTAATGCTAAAAGTCTGTTATTTTAAAACACTGGCTTTTTGTCCTCAGTTAGAATAGAGAGTGCAGAGTCAGCAAAACACTTGATTACACACATTATGACGTCTCTTAGATTATTTCCGTATCTGTTAAATTCTGTGAAGTGAGCATGTGAGTATAGTTAGATACGGCATGGGATTGTAAGTGCTGTTATGTAATGCAGAAGGCTTAGACACTGACTTTTTGTTTGGGTAGATAGTATATATAAAAAAGAATAAGCTAAAAAAAAAGAAAAAAGCAATAATAATATTTTTCCAGTCATATCCTGTGTAATGATTGTGTAATTGTTTCTTTCTTACACTATATTATATTGCAGGGATAAATTCATTACTGGTGCCTCATGCCTGTTATGGCCTCATGTCAATTAACCACATTCATAATTCACACTAATGATGATCCCTGATGGGTATAGAAGCATGAAAATGCTGACCTGTCAGCAGAACACAACTCAAACCCTATACTGAGCAGGACAAAGTGATTAAGGAGTGTCCATATATATATATATATATATATATATATATATATATACACCCTCTGTCATGGCAATGAGAAGACAATTCTTCAGTGAATGGTTTTCAATTTAATTGTGCACATGTCCAGCAGCCCTAATCTCACCTCCCTTCTATGGCTAATATGATCTTATTTTTATTTATTTATTTATTTTTTTAACTGAAATAGGATGTGCAGGATTGCTCATGTAGGCTCTTTTCATGCAAACCGACATGCACTGCTGCACACATGTGATGTCTGGATTAGAATACACACGAACAGTCCTCACACACACACACACACACACACACACACACACACACACACACACACACACACACTCACACACTCACTCCTGCTCCTGCCCTGGCAAAAATAAAACTTCTGTGTCACAATGATAAAACTTTAATGAAAGGATTCAGAGTGCTTAAATGAAAAACTAATGCCTCTTTACATGTGTGCTTGTTTATGTGGTTCATGAGGACACAAATTTATATAATGACATGGGTATGACATAGGTTACATTATAATGTGATTCATAATTTACAAGGTCATTTATGAGGATACTTCTAGTGTAATTCAAAATGCTTAAAATCATACTAAAGGGTGTTTTTTTTTTTTTTGAAAATCTAAAAATGCAAAATGTTTCCTGTGAGGTTTATAAGTTTAAGTGTAGGGTTGGCGTAGGGCGATAGAAAATGCCGTTTGTACAGTATAAAAACCATTATGCCTATGGAGAGTCCTGGTAAACCATAAAAACCTACCTCTGAATTACTGAAGTCAGTTCGTGAAATTCCGATTGTCAACTGTAAGCGGAAAGTGGAAGCGTTTAAGAGCAGCAGCAACTCACGTAAGATCACATAGGGTTACCAAGTGCTGAGGTGTATGGTGAGTAAACTCGCCAACGCTCTGCTGAAGAGTTCCAAACTTCCACTGGCATTAATATCAACACAAGCTTCATGGAATGGGTTTCCATGGCCAAGCAGATGCATGCAAGCCTCATAAGTACATTGTAAAGTGTTGGATATAGTGGTGTAAAGCACATTGCCACTGGACTCTGGAGTGTGTGGGGTGACAAATCATGCTTCTCTATTTGGCAGTCTGATTGGTGAGTCTGGGTGAAAAGTTTGGTGGATGAGGGATAATGGTATGAGACTGTCTTTCATGGGTTGGGCTAGACCCCTTATTTTCAGTGAAGGAAAATCTTAATGCTTCAGCATATGATTCTAAGACATTCTAGACAATGCTATGCTTCCAACTTTGTGTTTTGGGGAACGCTTTTTACTATTCCAGCATGACTGTGCACCAGTGCACAAAGCAAGGTCCATAAACACATGGTTGAATGGGTTTGGTTTGGAAGAACTTGACTGGCTCACACAGAGCCCTGACCTCAACTGCACTGAACACTGTTGGGATGAACTGGAATGGAGACTGTGAACCAGGATTTCCTGGCCAAAATCAGTGCCTGACCTCATAAATGCTCTATTGGATGAATGGTCAAAATTTCAGAATGGTCAAAACGCTCCAAACTCTTGTGGAAAGCCTTCACAGAAAAGTGGAAGATGTTATAGCTGCAAAGGGGAGACCAACTCCATATTAATGTCTATGTATTTAAAATGTTCTGTTATTATGGTCCCTTTTGGAATGGTCATGTGTTCTAATACATTTGTTCATATAGTGTAGTGAAAAATGTAATTCGATTGGAAGATAAAAGATAATAACCACTTTCACACATTAAACTCTAGATTAACATTAATTGTCAGATTGCCAGTCTCATGGCAATTTGTAACCATTTTACCTTTTGGTCAATTGTTGGCTCATTTGTACATTTTTGTACAATTTGCTTATGCCCAAATGATTGATATGTTTAGGGATGGGGTTAAGGGGTGTTCCTTCATCCTTTCACAGTACTCATTATTAAAAACGTTATGTGCATGCGTATTATGTGTTCAGTCTATTGGTAGGTGTGCATGCACTGGTGTTTCTTTGCAAGTCACATTGCCAACTACTGGCCTGGCATGCATAATACACATAAAACATTTTTAGCCATTTTCACAGATCCGTCTGAATGGGTATCGTTTTGACAACGTTGTCATCTACATAAAACTTTTTGAAAATGCAAAGCAGGAACTTGGAGCTAAATTTGAATTGTGGAATCCAAAAATGTGCTCTGTGTCAACAGTGCAGAGTAATCAAATCATCTCTATCAGAATTTTAATATGAGCCCAAAACAAAAATGTCAAGTCAGCGTGAACAGACCTTGCACATATGCTCATACCAGTAATCATATGCTTTGTTCAAACATCTTATCAAAATAGTAATTTACCAGAATTGCCAGAAGTGATTAAATTTTATTTCTCATAAGGTCCTGTTCACTGTTGATCTCTAAATTGTAATTTACCAGCACTTTTTTCAGAAAGGGTTGTATGTGTAAAAGCCCCTACATTAAAGGCTACTCTAGATATGATCAGCTTTCGAATAGTAAACATGATCAAATGAGCAATTTTTGAGGAATTATTTAGTATACATTGACAACATCTCATATCTCAGTGTCTACAAAAACTCCAAACAAAGTGCTTGAAGAATTTGAAGTAGCATATCATTCTCGTTTAACGTATCATTTAAAGACTTCTGTGTGCATTATTCATGTTGTTCTAAAAGTGCCTCCCATAAATAAGAAATGGCTTAGTCTAACAAGCAAAAGTATACATCTGCCTAGTTGGACAAATTAGGTTGAATTAGGGATTGTGTCAAAAATAACAAAGAAATTAAATAAATATGGACCACCCCTGGTTACTTCATCCAAAAATAGCATAATTTATGAGTTCAAAATGTAGTTTTTGCCAAATGAGATGACACAAAAAGCTTTAAAGAATCAAAAAAAAAAACCTACGTGTGAATTACTGGTGTCAGTTTGTGAAATTCCATGGTCAACTGTGGAAAGTGGAAGCGTTTAAGAGCAGCAGCAACTCACGTAAGATCACATAGGGTTACCAAGTGCTGAGGTGTATGGTGCGTAAACTCACCAACGCTCTGCTGAAGAGTTCCAAACTTCCACTGGCATTAATATCAACACAAGCTTCATGGAATGGGTTTCCATGGCCAAGCAGCTGCATGCAAGCCTCACAAGTTGAATTAGGGATTGTCAAAAATAACAAAGAAATGAAATAAATATGGACCACCTCTGGTTACTTCATCCAAGAATAGCATAATTTATGAGTTCAAAATGTAGTTTTTGCCAAATGAGATGACACAAAAAGCTTTAAAGAATCAAAAGGGGAATAAATGATCAGAGCTGCCCCTCCAGATTTTAACAAGAAAACAATAAAGTACTTAAATATACTAGATATACTACGGTCAGAATGCCCCACTGTATTAGTATTTATTTGTATTTTTCAGGCTTTTAGTTATACTTATGGGAAACAGGGAAACTTATAACTTTGGAAAGCTTACTAAAAAAGAAAACATTTGTCTGAGAAGCTAATGCGAGAGTTAAATAGACTGGCACTGATAAATATTCATGGTATACAATTAACACTAGCAGAGAAAGTGATAATTCATACACTTCCAAATGAATAATACATTAGCTGAGCTTATATTAGTAGATTTTGATTATTGCATTTGCAGGAAATTATGTTATAAGGGATTATAATAATTTAGGTAATTAGGTACTGTAAATAATAAAAGAGGTCAAAATGTACCGTACGATATATTTTTGTACAATTTCAAATATTTATAATAACAAACGCTGTTAGCTCTTGCTGCTAGTTTTTTCTCCACAGTCCCCACAACTCCAGCTGGTCCACAGTGTCAGTGTATTCAAGGCACGTCAACACATCACCTCTCCGGCAATACGGGATTTCTTTGGCTGCTACAGATTCTTCTGGACTACAGGAGTACAGCCAATTAAGTCGCTAGATGCTGGACTTTAAGTGAATTCAGCTTCTTTTTATATCCTTAGGGACAAGACAACTAGCAAATGTGGTTGCAGATGTACTCAGCAGGGGAGATTGTAATCAAGCAGCTTGTGTAAGAGTAAACTTAAATAATGTGAAGGCCTGTACACACTGTGTGTACATTCAGTGCCATCTGTAAAGGTTTTCTTCCCCCCACTTATCTAAAAAATTCATATAACAATCACACGGATTAATATACACACAAGAAAAATTACTTCTGTAAAACCACATAGCGATTCATGGAACACCACTTAACTGCCTAAAAGTGATTACTTGCGTATAGTTTTCTGTGGCAAATTGGTAACGCTTGTTTATCTTGTTTACATCGCCTGAAGACTTCTCTCAGGAATGCAGTGTCTGACAAAAGACTGAGTGTACTTTCCCTGATCGACATCTGTCACAATATCTCAGTACTATTAACTTTAATAAAGTTATATAACATTTTTTGATACTTATCATTTTACAGTCATAGTTTTGATTGGAATCAATTGGATTGGAAAAAATCCAGTTGGACTGTCATACCGTCCAGTCAAAATTTTCAACGACGAGTGAGATCCACAGAGAGTTTGAACTCCATGCAACCTCTGTGTGAGTCTCCATTGGAAATGAATGGCTTCCACTCTGATGTCTGTTGTTTGTTGTAAGCAGTGAAAAGGTGGTTTAAGAAGGTTTGTTTTCTCTCCCAAATCTGGACTGTGTGGGTTAAATTTGTTTTATACCTACGCATGCACATTGTAAATTCATTTCAAGCATGCTTTTTGTGTGAAAGGCTTTAGCATATTCTCATCACTTCAAACACATTCTAACAGCCTTTTACTAGATTATACTCTGGTGATGAAATATGCATAACCTGAAATGCTATTAACATGCTATGGATTCCTAGGCAGCATATAAGAGGCTGCTATGAATAAAATAGTACTTACTGCACTGCATGATAAAAAAGGAACCTATTTCTAAATACACTTCCACACTAAATGCACAAGTTCACTTGCATATAGAAAAATGCTACAAAGTCCTGCATTGCTTGAACCATATAGTACATCCTCAAAACCCAGCACAGTCCAAAACATGCACTATAATTGGCTGGCAGAAAGTATTTTGCGATAAAATAAGTGCCCACCAGAGCCTATAGGGCTGTCACGGAGAGGGGTGTGATATCTCAGGACACCTATTTGATATCTACTAGGTAGTAGGTGCATTTTACATGTAGTATTCAAACAGATAGCACACTGTCTGCACCTTTAAGCTTAAAATGGAATAAAAAAAAAAGAAACACTTATAAAACACATAAATTCGGATCCTCAGAATTGCAGCTAGAGGGGGAAATAATAAATGATAAATAAATGAAAGAAAATGATCCATTTGTATTGTTCTCCCTTTGTCAAAGCTGATAAACTGTGATCTCAATGGTTCATTGTAGGAGCATTTGAGTAAGACATTAGCATGTTGAAACACTGTGTATATATTTTGCTAAATAATAGTTCCTCTTGGCTGTCACACAAATTATGCAAATATAAAGGTGGCCTCGCTTTTCAATCCTCTTCCCTTGTTTAGTCCATTCTGTTGTTGACAGTGATATGCCTTAACTGACCTGCTGTATTCCCACAGACTCTCTGGCTATTGTGCTTAGTATCTGAAATAACTACCCCACTCCGAGCAGTGAGAGTTCATCGCTGTGTAGCTAGAGGAGAAGAGCTCTGTAGGGCCTGTGTAAGTCCCAGAGCTGTATTAGAAATTCATAGTGAGAAAAAGGTGTGTTGTGCTTTTGCCATGATTTTCCTGTCAGAATAATCAACAAGTAATCCACACAACTCATAAATGACATAAAAACGACGTTTGTAAGAAACAAATCCATTATTAAAGCATAATGCCAGATTAGTTTATTACAACCATGCACCTTTTTACTCCACAAGATGGTAATTGATGGACTACTGTGGTGTGCATTACTTGTGGGTTATTGTGCTGTTTTCCATTAGTGAGCAATAGTGTTAAATCCATTCTGATGAAAAAGCAAATGAAACATTCCTTTACGATGTGGTCACACTAGCAAAAATGTTGGTCGGTTGTGAATATTGTGGTGATATATGAAGTCACTTTCAAATGATGCAGCTATCTGTTGGTCTACCCAGTGAATCTTCTGTTGCATATTTGCTGAATCTGTGTGGATTCCTATTGGAATGACTGGATATCGGCTGGGAAGATTCGCAGAGCAACAGTAAATGTGACACACCTTTAACCACCTACCTAATTACATCCCCCATCTTATTCTCCTTCTCCTCTGCCTCCTCTGAGGGCTCTTCGGAGATAGATCCAATTTTTTCATGCTGCTTTCTCTCAATGACTCGATTCTGAGGCACATAAAATAGTGTTGGGCGTTGCGTGAGATTGGGAACAATCCTGGCATTCAACCAACAATGGGGGGAAAACATATTACTTTATTTGTTAGATAATCAATATTATAATCAAGTTATGTATGTATTTGTATGTGTACTTGCACTGTATATTTTAAGCTACTGGATTCCAAATGTTATATGATGCTTTAATGTTCAGCTTCAGTCATCTTTTGTGACATGAGGAAGTTAGAGAATGTTTCATTATTAAGTAATTAATGCACTTGTGACTGCTGTTGGCAATTGAAAGTGAAAACAAATGCACTTTGTGTCAAGTTGCAGCAGACTGAAATCCGTTTTTACTTTTGCCTATGCAATGAAAATAAAAAGTTAAGCAGCTTTACTTTAACTCTCTCTCAATTTAATAATTTAACTCACAGAAATTCTCTGCTTTTATACTTGCATTTATTCATGGTTCTAATAAATGAAAATGTTAGTAAATGTTTAAGACTTGGTTTCTGTAAATTTGAGGCAGCACACGAGGAAGCACAATCTCTCAAGCAAGCAAGCAAATCAACCCTTTGCTTATTAGGGAAGCATGTCTGCTTAAAAATGACCAGTTTTTCAAACCTCAGACCTTAATACTTAAGGGCGTAAAATTATAACAATAATTTTAGGGTGTGTATTAGAAGGTATATAATATTACCTAAAAAAAGAGTACCGAGTACAGAAAAAGGTTATTTTCAATATGCGATTTTTTTTTTTTAACTGGCTAATGCTGTTGGTTAATGTTTAGCTGCCGTTTTCTCTTTTGCCATTCTTTACATAATTAAATTGATAGTGTCACATGCTATTTCTAGGCTGGATAACGGCATCTGAACTTGCCATATTTAGATTTTTATTAAATTGATGCCACTGTGGTGCGTGTTTAAAAATCTTTTAACTCTTTTTCTTTTAAGTCATTTCATCTTCTGTGAATTTAAAGGTGCTCATCGTAAACTGTTTAGTGAAATTAGATTTTTTTTCCCACCAATCTCTTAAGCATCCTGACATATTGCTGTGACATTTCTTCGTGAACAGATTGCGCCTTTCAGTGCAGTGTGAAAAAGGGAAACATCTTGGCTTGCGCTTGCCTCTGTGCAAGAAACAATAGCTTTTGTCAGCTCACTGAAACAAGATTAGCAACCAACTGTGCCCTCTGAGGCTTCAAAGAGGAGCAGTTCAAGACGAAAACAGATAGGTGAGAGATTGCAGGCGGTTGTTTGTTGTGGATAAATCTGCTAATGATAAGAAAGCCGCACAGTTGCCTAAACTTTGAGGTGAAGCTTTAAACGATGAATCACTGTGCTCTTGGAGTCCTGTCATGCTGGAATGGAGCCTAAAAGGGATTTAGACACAAACACTTGCGGAAGACCAATAAGTGCTGGTGCTTTGCCACTAGGGGTCAAGAGCATCAAAATGGACCATCTCTCAGCAGCCTTCTACCTGGGGGTCATTGCAGTAATCCAGATCTGTCAAGGCAATTTACAGCCCAGTATGATCACCAGCATCTGCCGCCCAACTCATTATGGCTCCCACCAGTAGCTCAATCAATCTCAACCCCACCTGCATCCAGATCAGCTGGGCTTTGGGAGAAAAGCCAAGCGGGTTGTGAAATCACAGAGGTGGCAGGAGCACTGGGGGCAGTAATTGAAAGTTTAGAGATCTTCCATGCCATAATGTCAGTGAAAAGGTTTTTAATGTGATTTCACACGATAGGCTTGCAGTGGAGATCCAGCTGACAGTCCTTGAAATGGCTTAACACACTTAGCACTAAATCTTCCAGACACACCTGGCAGCCTTATTAAATTTGCATTTTCCATACAGCTTCCTCTTTATTTACTGATAATAAAGATAGAGGGGTCTGTGAAACATTTATTCAGTGCTATGAAGCAGAATTTGACAAACAGTGACTCCATACGGTAGTTTAGCTGTATGGTCTTTCCATTTGTCTGACTGTATCTCTTCTCAGCGCAGTATCGGTTGAAATGGGGTGAGCTGTGTATTTGATAGCGTGTACCAGCACGTGCAGATGCTGGCAGCCGTGGACTAAAAGGTCTGTTATTTCTCTTGGGAAACTCTATATCGCAACCTCTCAGGTTCTCTCAGGTCTCCATTAAGCTTTGGGACAGTCTGACTGAACATGCCAGCTTCAGATTGATTCACTCAGACGTGGTAAACCAGAGGTGAGGTTGGTGGCATCGCTGGCTTCACTTTGTTTAAAAAGGTTCATTTTAATTATAATTCATTGGTTATAACTGTCACGTGTGTCTTGTCCCCCATGCCCATGTTTGGCCCTTCCTGTTCCTGTCTTTATTATTGGTTCATTAGTCACCGTCTGCGTTTGATTTCTCTATATTGGCACCATAATAACACACCATAACAAAATGAAAACTCCAACAATTAGAGATTCTTCCTTTGTTTAAGACACATCCCTGCTGCAGAAAATATCTATTCTATTGCCTGATGTTAAGTGATACCCGGAGGGCATTATTAATCTTATTTAACAATTAATAGTCCCCCTGGAGTAACACATATTTGGTGCATTTCAAAAATACTGCTAATTTCTTCTTCTGGAGATACTTCATATACTGTATGTGATTTATTGCCACAAGATATGCTGTTCATGTACCTCTTGGTAAAGGTGATTTTTCTTTGACATATTAGACCATGTTTATTTACTCGGTAACAAAGTGGAAGTTAATGGTCTGTTTGGTTAACTAATCAGGTCATTGAAGAACATTGCTCTCATGACTCACTGCCTGATCTTGATTTATCAAGTAAATAATGGAGTTTAAAGCTGCTCGGATGCTGCACTAAGACATCTAAGTGGTTACTAGGTGATCTATTGTAAATTTAACTACACTTCTGTGTGTCATCAATAATTTTGGTCCATTTTCTTGGAAGAGAAAGACTGTACATTTTAAATGTGTTTATGTGCTTAAGAGTACACTAGCATATAGATGATTTCAAACAGACATGGACACAAAATTCCAATTTTGATTTTATCTTTTAAAAAAGATCTCTTGCTGGATTTCATTCATATTTTACCTGCAATTTTCTTGTCTAACCTTCACTAGCAAGCCAATTATACCAGGTTTTTAGAAGGTTGGTGTGTATTGGTCTCTGCATGGGAGCCCAAAAGAGCTTATTCTGTAATAAATCCTGGAATGTTGACAGTGACAGAAGGATCTGATATACAATACAGAACAACCACGGCAGATATCTGGATTGCTCTAGAGAGGATTACAGTGTAGCATCTGCTGAAATTATGCATCCATGTGGGAAAGTTATATGCCTGCAGTGTGAATGTCAGCAGAAAGATTTTTTTTTTAGGTGGAAAATAATCACATTGTTACAGCATAGCCTAAATATATTTCCTGTTAATACCACGGAGGTAAAAAAAAAAAGAAAACAAAAATGCGTTTTCTGAGAAAATATGCTATCAATGTTTAGCATGGTATTTTGTTTGGCCTAGCAAGTTTATTAATCATATTCAGCATGTTTTAAACTGAATATTCCTTATTCATGAATTTTTTAATGTGAGGACAAATAAGGACTCATATCTTTGATCTAAGGAGTTGTAAATGTTTAACAGGAATCTTAACTTTCCTCTTGTGCAATGAAACTGTTGCCTTTGCACATGGTTCAGACACACTTTCAAACAGATTTTAGTACATTGACATAATGGTAGCTTGTGCTTTGAAAATGGGTGCCGTCAGAATGAGAGTCTAAACAGCTGAAAAAAATATAACATTAATCCACAAGTAATCCACATGGCTCCAGTCCATCAACTAACATCTTGTGAAGTAAAAAGATGAGTTTGTAAGAAACAAATCCATTATTAAATCATTTTTAAACTTCAAGCCATTGCTGCCGACTAAAATATGAGTCCCCTGCCCATAATATCAACAATCAAAGACAGTCTCAACAGTTCTAAAGAGATTTTTTAGTTTATTTATTTTTTTTACTGGAAACCAAACCTCAGTATTCAGCTAAGAATCATTGAATTTTGTGTTGGATTCTCACCTGCCTTGCTCCAAACGATCACCATTTGCTCCTCATGTTAATAAACAATTACAATTATTATATTACAAGACTTGTAATAGCACTTGCATGTTGTTGCTCTTTTGTTGGTTTTGATTGCTTCTAATGTCCTCATGTGTAAGTCGCTTTGGATAAAAGCGTCTGCTAAATGACTAAATGTAAATGTAAATAAACCTGATATAGATACCTGATAGATACAGGCTTTAGCTATTTTGAATAAGTTTCAAACTTTCCAATTTTTTTTACTTTAGCACTCAACAACCAGAGTGATATTTATAATAAATGATGGCACATTTAAAACCTCCGTCTCCATCTTAGGTTAACTGATGTGGTTGCATAATAAATGCCTCATCGTGATCTTTTGAAATATTTACATTTTCAATGTAAGATGTGTTCCATCTTCAAAACCACATGTGATTTTTAAACAAGGAATATCACACAGAGTAAGTGCGCGTACAACAGAGGTGCAGCCTTGCTCTTCTTTTTGCTCCCACTTTAGACTTTACTGAGCATCTATCCTAAATGCTCCATACAAAAATGTTACGTTTTAGTTGTGCAGCTGCCTGCTCTCAATTGCTGCAGATGAACTCTCTATAGTTTTTGCTGTTACTAATTTGTTTTGTTTCCTATTAATTTGGTTTCCTTTTAAGTGGTTATTTTATAAATGTAAAAATGCATATATAATTTTAAGTATTTTCATAATAATGATCATATATTACCTTACATACCATAAATATAAAGTTGTATTTAATATATAAAATGTATTTCTGAGTAAATTATTGGGTGAATCATACTTTGTTTTGTTTTATTACTTTATTTAATTTGATAAACATTTTAAATATTTTTTGCTGAAATAAGTGTTTTTTTTATTAAAATGTCAAGTTTACATTGTACAGCTATATGACAGCAATGTAACTATAAGATTTTCTTTTCTGTAGCATTTTTGCATTTTCCCATTAAAAATTTGCAGTTGATAAAAAAAAAAAAAAAAAAGAGGTTTAACCTCTCTTTGCACCAATTCAATAACAGAACATTCTTTTGGGCTCATCACAGATGCCAGTTAATTTTTCTTAGAACTAGCAGCCATCAAATCAGGTTTCTGGGATAACACACCAGCTGTCAAAGGTATCTAGCAGATCCTCTCGCCTCGTCAAGATCCGATAATAGAGCCACCTGAGCAGCTTCAGATATTTTGTTATGCAAGCATGTAGGACAGAGTCTTTATATTTATGGAAATAACCTTTACTGAACGTTCTTTGTCGACTTGCAGATAGACATCAAAGACACCTAGTCTCAGTAAAACTGAATAGATTCATTATGGTTTCAGTTCAAGCTTGCCACAGGTGCCTCGGGCTGAATGTAGAGAAGAACAGCTCTGACTTATCATGCATGTGTTCCACCATTTCATATTTCAAGCTTTCCATCTCCTGTGAGCAATTGGACTTTAATGTCTACTCGGACTGCTATGAATCTTAATGGTTCTCATTCAGTGATGGTTACATGAGAAATGTGGAGAGACTGGCCTCTGTGACGAAGCCCAGCCAGTGGGATGTGAGAGGGAGAGACTGGTTACTCTATTAATTACCATAGTGCCACAGCAGGCAAGAGAAAAGCATAAAAGTTATCCAGCATAGGTGGGTTTATTCGGCTTGACGTATTGTGTTCTATTCAGTGAGTAACAAATGGAGCAAACATCCCAATTTATCATCCTAAGTGGGCTTCCTGTCCACCAAGTATATACACTGATCAGCTACAATATTAAAACCACTGACAGGAGAAATGAATATCATTGCAATGGTCACCTACCTAAAGATTGTTGAAGACCACATGCACACCTTCATGGCAGTGCTCTTTTTTTTAGGACAATAATGCCCCCTGCCATGCTGCAAAAATTGTTCAGGAATGGTTTGAGAAACATGACAGAGTTCAAGGCCTTGGGCTCCAAATTTTCCAGATCTCAATCCGATGTATCAATGCATCAGAGCTCTTTTGGCAGCAGGAAGAGGACAATTTTAGGCAGGTGGTTTTAATGTTGTGGCTGATCAGTGTAGGTTCCCTTTAATTGTACGCAACTGACAAGAAATGGAGATGTTCAAGAGCACTTTTATAGCTTAAAGTGGCAATTCAGTCTTTTCAATTGCCAATATTGTTTTGGACCCCAGTGGCATTCATGGTTTAGACAATATTTGAAACATTCTTCCATAGAAGACAAAAAAGTGATGGCAGAAGTTTCATTTTGGGTGAACCAGCCCTTTAGTGCAAGAAGAAGCTGCAAACAGCGAATGCTCATGAAAAAGAAAAGAGATTTCTTGAAATGAAGCTGTTCATGCTCTTATGTTTGTGTTTTTCCTTGTTGATTCTGAAGGTTGTAGCACTGGGCCTGAGCACCTCTCTTGGCTCCTGACACAGAGGTTGTTAGCAAGGAAAGAAAATGTGAGAGGCTTTTTAGGAGCAATAAAAGCATCGCTAAGGGCTTTTCCTCAAGAAGCCCCGTTTCACCTCTGTTATTTTTCTTCTCCTGTTCTCTCTGTTTCTAGGAGCCACTCTAATCCCACACAGTACTCCTGAAATAGAGGCTCTTAAAAAGAATGAGCGCATATTGACAGGTTCCAATTTCAGCACCACAGATGAAAAATAAAAACTGGAGAATGAGCGAGTCTCACAACTTGGTAATCTACGCTGTAAGTTGGCCCGTAAGTGATCCCATTGGTTCTAAAGATTTAGAAGGGCTTATTTGATTCTTCACAGCATATTGGACAGAAGACCAAATGAAGCCCATGCATCCTTTGATATATCCTGATTAACAGGATTGTGTCAGCCTACCAGCAAAAGGCTGTAAATGTAGCTGCCTCCCACCTCTTTTCCCAATTTGTTTAATCACTTTTTTTTTTAATCATTCAGTAGCTGGCATTTCAATCTCAGATCTGTCACTGTCCTCCAGGGGATGTTTGCTGATTTACGTTCGGAGTAAAACACTGGACGTCCAGGTTCAGGACCCATATTAACCTTTTACTATACCCCAGGGACATAATGTAGCATTATTAAAGTATTTCTGTATTTATAAGACTTTCTGCAAAAAAATATCTTCATTACTAAATCACTTGTAAGGAATTGTGATCAATTTCTTACACCCTCATACTCAGCTGTCATTTGTTTAACAAATAAATTAAAATACCTCAGGCTTTCTTCATGGTACTTCAAAATAACAAACAGAAAATGTCAGTCATCAACTTTTTATAAATCTTCACACCTCTTGAATGTGGGTGTAGTTTAATTTTAGGTGAAAATCTCTTTTTTTAAAGTAGGAGTGATCCAATTTTTTCCATTTACTTTTTATAGTTTACTTCTGAGTGTCTCTCTCTCTCTCTGTCTCTGTGAAGTTTTACAGATTTGAATCCAGTTCTGAAGTTTGACTGAGAATACAACAGAATGTTATTTCATTCCAGTGCCTAGTAAATCCCATGTCAACAGAAATGTTATGTCAACAGATGACAAGCAATAATACTTTTAGACAGAATATATGTATATAAATAATATATACATATATATAAAGTTGCATGTTGGGAGTTGGAGGTGATGAAAGTGACTCTTTGACTGTGTGATGCTCATATATTTCAATTTACGTCAAGCACTTTTTGCAAGGAAAAGTGGGTCACATTAAAATACAATTTGTGCAAATGCGTCATTCCCTCAAAACGTTTTATGTATGAAAGTAAGTTTGGACATATCTGCAATTTCAATTTCTCTTCTCATTTCTTTCTTTTTTTCTTTTTCTTTTAACAAAGTAGTTTTGTTCCCGTCAAATCAATGTAAAACTAACCAATCTTTCTAGATCAACCAGGGGCATGATAAAAAAAAATAAAAATAATAATAAAAAATAGGACCATAACCTCAAAGAACTCCAATTACCAATTGTTCAGCATGTTCTGTTCAATAAAGCAAAAGAAACAAGAATTACATTCTGCCTTAAAAAAATAAAAAATAAAAAAATAGAAAAGGCAGGTTTAGGTTTTGCTATCTGCATATGATTACCATTATTAGGGAGAGAATGATTGGAATATGGGAGTTAATTATCTAGAATGATTCTTTCCTTTTTTTCCCTTTAAGTTGAGTTTCCCAACTTCCGAGGTTCAATTATTCTTATCACCTAACACCCTTCATTCCCATTCCAAATACATCCCTCAGCAGGTGGTCAATTATACTTTGGATTTCATACAGAACAGGTGTAGAATTTTATAAGCCTGTGAGTACAGAGTGAAAACCAGCAGTGACGATGATGATATTATATAAATCACAATGCAAATAGTAAAATATGTCTATACCATGCATATCGTGGTGCAAAATTCAGATTTCACCTCTTCTTTGGCATGTACCTGACCACATATGTACTTTCATACCACATTTCTCAACTAGTCTGTTTAAAGTACTTTGATCCATTAGTAATTTATAGCAGTGGCTTGGTAACATAGGTCTTGCATTTGCGGTACTTGGCACTACGAACAACATGCACTTTTATTCACTAAATTCTGAGATGACAAGAACATGCTGACAGAGGCAGTGCCATGTCCTACACCATACGAAATGCTCTACACACAGCATGTGATAGTAACAAGGCAATGTGGATGAAATGAGTGACTTTTCTTCCCACCTGCACAATGGAGATCCATACATTTGAAAACATATGAGATTTTATTTTTGAATGATTAATGTTTTTATGTGTTAGAGATAAAGAATAGTACACCAATTCAAACATGAGTGCTGCATTAACACGTTGATGAAAGTGGCCTTGGGCCTATAAATAAAAGTATTCAGATTTTAACACATTCATTCTGCATAAACTTACACAACAGCAGGTGGTAATAGTTCAAGTAGGTGGTTGAATATGCTCATTTGAATAATAACACTCCCATATGTTCTATTTTTGTGGAAGATGGATTGTTTTAATGAAAGTGTATTCCATGTGTTGAGCTATCGGCCATTAAAAAAATAAATAAATAAATAGAATGAGAGATGAGTGTGTGAGTTTCTGTGTTAAACAAAGGGCAATGTGGATTGAGATTTAAGAAAATACTATATAGCAGGGTTTCCCAAATGGGGGTTTGTGAAGGAAATGCAGGGCATTCATGAGTTGATGAAAAGCTAATAATTAAATTGAATATAAGTTTAAAATAGCGGTAGGTTTACTTTATTAATTTCCTAAATTTCTGTGCGTAGAAGTTTGCAGTATTTAATCAGTATTCTGCCCTAATAAAAGCTTGAAGAATTAAAAATGTAAAGGCCAAGAAATATAAGACATAAATATTAATATTGTAACTTGAAGTGTAAAATAAATTAATTATTAGGCCTATAATTATCTTTTTTATTATTATTATTTTACAGGACAATTGTCATTTACAACAGTAATAGTTTATATATTCTTTTTTTTTTCCAATTACAGTTGAAGCAATATAAGAAAAAGAAGCCTTATAAATATTTTTTAAATAAAAACACGTTGTAAAAGTTAATGGTCTATTTTACTTGCATGTTATGGGACCATTAACCAACCAATTATTTCTGACAGTGCCAAAGTATGAAGATAAAGTGTAAAATAAATTTCAAGTTTTGTTTGTTATTAGGTTTTTGTTGAATATACACTGCTGGCGGAGCTGAAAGTCTCAATATGGAAATGAAGCTCAGACCTGAAAGAATATTGCATTGTTCATGGTTGATGTATAGTATTTTTCAATTATTCCACTTGAGTTCAACAGTTATATGAAAAACGGCCCATGCTGCTCTCAAGGGTGCTGTTTTATTTGTTTGTGTTAAACATAATCAATTACCGGAGCTCTGGGAGTCCCATAGGCACTTCCTCCAGCATCCATGTTGACATGACCCTGATGGATGATGCCACCCATGACCATCATGAACTGATTAACAACATCTCATACATAACAAGGACATTAGATGCACACCTAACAGTCTCAATGCTTATTCCTCCTGTAGCATTCCAGCAAACAAATGTCTGAGATTTTAAACCATGACTGGTAATGGTTGGAAATTTGGGTTATTTATTTGAACTGTTACCTGCAAGTGTGTGTGTGTGCACGTTTTTGTGACAAGTGTGTGTGTGTGTGTGTGTCCATATGTTTGTGTGTGTTGTCACCTGAGGTCTATAAGGTCATAGGCAGAGCTTGTTAGCAATATAAACCAGACACAGCACATCAGTACACATTTGTCATGAATTTCATTCCATTTTCCAGAGGCAACCTCTGTTCAACTCATCTTGAAGAACAACTCTCTGACATAGACAGGTATCAGATCAAACCAGAAGGCAATTGATTACCATAATAACAAACAATGCCTCATCTTTCAAGTTGGATAAATGTCACACTGAAAATAAGTCAAGTCTAATAATGTCTGATGGTGGTGTGGTCAAAGTAAATCAATTTATTTTCCAAGCAACTATAACAATTGTATTGTTTCAAAATGTGACTGCACAAATTTGTCTGATAGGACAAAAGAGGTGTGTTAGTTATTGGATAAATATAGGTAATATTTGTATAATTTTAATAAATTTTTTTCTTCTTTTTTTAGTACATATTTTTAATTTAGTACTAATTTTGCATATTCTGCAAGGGGTATAATCTTATGAGTAGAACGGTGTATATAAATATATATATATATATATATATATATATATAATGTATGTATGTATATATATATATATATATATACACCGTTCTACTCATAAGATTATACTCAGAATTAAGATTATACTATATTAAGATTAAGATTATACTATGTTATATACATAATTAAGATTATACTCATAATTATTATATATATATATATATTTACACCGTTCTACTCATAATAGTATACTCATAAGATTGTACTCAGAATTAAGAAATATATTTCTTAATTAAAGTAAAGAGCAGTTGGTATTTTACATATCAGTGTATTTCTTCAGATTAAATTTAATTAAATGGTTTTAATTAAATTACTTTGAGAATCTGTTAAGAAAGACAAGAGCCTCTTTTCTTTGTCTTGATGTGCTAATCTCAGCATTCCTTTCTGATTCCCACATCCATGGACAGGTGTCTGCTTTAATTTGCAAGTCTTTCTTGAAGCAATCTGAACACAGGCGCTGATGCCACTTGAATATCAAAAGAAAGTGCATGTGTAGGATTATGAAAGATCTGGCAAGATTGGATGGTTTGCGACATTTTAAACTCTATCATTAACAAGTTAGTCATGCTTACCAGTTTCTTTACATCTAGAGCACTGAAAAAAAACCTTTCATATACTTCATAGGATACTTACTATGATGTAGCTGATTGGGATCACTGCTTTGACCTCAGGGACCATATTTCTAAAATATCTCAGAACAGGAGTTCTACTCAAGTCTCAGGAGCTTTATTAAAACAGCTCGTGTCCATCGTTGAAGAAAGGTGAAGCACTGACTGGTGAATCCAGCTGACAGTTTATTACAGCGAGCAGTGTCTTTGAAATGACACATTCAGTTCAGCAGAAAAGAGATTTGCCCACTGATGGATGTGATGAAAGTCGTCAAATGCTCTGTTCCAAAAGAATGACTTGCAAACACTTTTAACAATTTCAAGCATTAGGATCTAAATAATTCTAACAAGAAATCATGCACGCGTAATAATATTTGGACTGATTATTTATTTATTTTATTTATTTATTTATTTTGAATAACGAGGGAAAAAATGGAAGTAAAAAAAAAAAAAACTTTCTAGCCTTTACCAACCTTATGAAAAGTTACATGGAGCTTATTTAACATGTCAGGGCCTTGGGTGCTATTGTGTCCTTCTAACATATTTTCTAAAACAAATACAGTAGGTCTATATGAATTGGTTAAGTGAAAAAAAAAGAAAGAAAAAAAAACAAAACAGGAATGACTACATTGTAAATAACAATAATACAGACTTTATCAAATTAGACAAATTTAAATTTTGCTGTCAGTAGCTCTTCAAAGACAATAGTCATTATTCATATCAGTGTATTTCTTCAGATTAAATTTAATTAAATGGTTTTAATTAAATTACTTTGAGAATCTGTTAAGAAAGACAAGAGCCTCTTTTCTTTGTCTTGATGTGCTAATCTCAGCATTCCTTTCTGATTCCCACATCCATGGACAGGTGTCTGCTTTAATTTGCAAGTCTTTCTTGAAGCAATCTGTGAACACAGGCGCTGATGCCACTTGAATATCAAAAGAAAGTGCATGTGTAGGATTATGAAAGATCTGGCAAGATTGGATGGTTTGCGACATTTTAAACTCTATCATTAACAAGTTAGTCATGCTTACCAGTTTCTTTACATCTAGAGCACTGAAAAAAAACCTTTCATATACTTCATAGGATACTTACTATGATGTAGCTGATTGGGATCACTGCTTTGACCTCAGGGACCATATTTCTAAAATATCTCAGAACAGGAGTTCTACTCAAGTCTCAGGAGCTTTATTAAAACAGCTCGTGTCCATCGTTGAAGAAAGGTGAAGCACTGACTGGTGAATCCAGCTGACAGTTTATTACAGCGAGCAGTGTCTTTGAAATGACACATTCAGTTCAGCAGAAAAGAGATTTGCCCACTGATGGATGTGATGAAAGTCGTCAAATGCTCTGTTCCAAAAGAATGACTTGCAAACACTTTTAACAATTTCAAGCATTAGGATCTAAATAATTCTAACAAGAAATCATGCACGCATAATAATATTTGGACTGATTATTTATTTATTTTATTTATTTATTTATTTTGAATAACGAGGGAAAAAATGGAAGTAAAAAAAAAAAAAAAAACTTTCTAGCCTTTACCAACCTTATGAAAAGTTACATGGAGCTTATTTAACATGTCAGGGCCTTGGGTGCTATTGTGTCCTTCTAACATATTTTCTAAAACAAATACAGTAGGTCTATATGAATTGGTTAAGTGAAAAAAAAGAAAGAAAAAAAACAAAACAGGAATGACTACATTGTAAATAACAATAATACAGACTTTATCAAATTAGACAAATTTAAATTTTGCTGTCAGTAGCTCTTCAAAGACAATAGTCATTATTCAGCTCTGTGTTGATTTAGTTCAATTCAATAACTGTGTAAATCTAATTGTTGAAATGAGTTCTGTCCAGCTATAAGCAGCTCTACAGAAGACAATAGTCTTGTTTTTTTGGGGGGGGGTTTTCCAGCTTGAGTCAGTTCAAAATTGGCCAATTCAGTCCAATAACAGTTGCAGATGTTGTGAAATTAATTAAATCCGAAACAAAGACAATTAAGCAATAAAGAAGCTCTATGAGCAAGCCAGAAGGTGACAGTGGCAAGAAACCTAAACTCCATCAGATGGAGAAAAGCACTTGGGAGAAACCATGTGGTCTGTGATTCTGGTTGCATCACAAGTCATATGTTTTTTTTTTTTGTTTTTTTTTTGAAAATATATATTTTTTTTATTATTTAGTAGTCAGTTCAATATAGAACAAAATACAACATATTAGATTAGACTGTAGCCATACCCCTCACCCACCAGGTAGACTCACTGTGCTGAGGAAATACAAGATATTGCAGTGGAGAAAGGTACAAAGTGAAATACTTAATCACAAGAAAAATCTAAAATATACATAAATACAAAATAAATTGTACATCAAAAAGAAGAAACAAAAGATTTAACAATATCAAAAGTAGCACTCCAGGTCTTCAAAGTTTTTGTCTTTGCTCCATGAATGTGAGCTGCTGATAGTTCCATAGAAATAATGTCGAGCAAAGACAAGTCATATGTATTGTTCAAAAATTTTCCATCCAGCTCCTTCTGCTTGAAGATCAGAACATGACCCGTCAGCGAGAGTTGTATAGTCTGTCCAGCAGGTTAAAACATGAAGAAAAGAACAGAAAACAAAATTAACATGACACTGCACATTTGCATACTGCTATGAAATAACCACCTTTTATGAAATTATATTTATGGAAATCTGTACCCTGATGAAACATCAGGCCTTAAACGTAGAAGAGAAGTGGCATGGCCAGATATAAAAGGAAAAGCTCAGGCTGGGTTTAGCTGTCAGGAAGGAGAAATGTACATTCTGCTGCTGGCATTCAGCAGGGAACTGAAGACCAAAGCACAGCTTCAACACAAAGCTATTGACAGCAACTGACAGAAACTGAGTCACAGCCTCTACAGGCTACTCTGCCGGCTGGAGAGCAATGGAATTAAATCACTTAGCTTAGATTTAAGTAAATGTCACTATTTTGGGCTGTTTAAAGTGAGCTTGGCCTCTATAATTTAGCCTGTACTGTCGAGGAGGTCCATACTGTACCTGGAGAAAGCTAACCAGATATGCCACCTTTGCTCGTGGGAACCTCAGAATGTTTGATCCAATTACCTTGAACTGTCAGGGTCATGTGACTAATCACCCTGAAGCTGCGGGAAAATTATGTTGTGTCATTGCTGATTGGCTGAATGGCGCCACAAGAGCATGCCCTTCACAAGCTTGACACTTGTAACTGTATTGAGCTATGACAGTAAAAGCAAGCAGACAGTGAAAAATATTTATAGAAACATAGATATGAATTTAAACAGTTAGCAATCTCAATCTCAATATCAAATATTTAGAATATAGGTAATCAGACTACGCATCCATTTAAACATTCCGTAATTGCTTTCTATGTTCTGAACATTACATTTGTAGAGGTAATGCTTTCTGAACTTCCTCAGAGAGAGAGGCTAAAGGTTGTGTTTTTGTTTCTGATAGTTTCTAGTCATTCTGCAGTGTAATTAAAGAAAGTGTGAACTTGCATTGATTAAATTGCATCCCCACTCAGATATTACACCCGCTCACAGCCTCTGCATAATCTGTATTTGGTGTTTGACTGAGTCATATGAGAAGAACCTTCGGTAGCGAGAGGATGAGTGCACTTCAGGGAGTGAAGTGCACACGATGCTTTCTCTCTTTGTCATATTCATCTTCTCTTCTCCTGGTGAGCACACAAGTGATGAGTAAAGCTTCCTCCACACATTTACACACCACCCCAAACCAAATCTTCATCTGAAGCACATGTGCTACCTAATCTCGGTTCATGGTTAGAGGCGCTCCTCTGCTCTGTTAGATTGTCAATAATTGAAATAGTGACTCACTTTGTGGCCTTTTACACTTGACTTCTAACTTCACAAGAAATACGTATCCACTTTCAGATTGCAGATACAGTATGTTACAGTTCTCAGACTCTGAAATACACTCAGTATTGATTGCTTTAATTTTATCTGAAAAGCCATATGGTCTATTTTGAAGAACTTTAAACTTCAAACACACAAAAGAACAAATGTTACAAATGTTCTGCTCTGTACAAATGTTACAGAGAAATATGATTGCACATTAAACCATAAATGGTTAGTGTAGCTTTTAAATGTCAAACTATCATAAAATGGCTTTATTTTTCCTGCATGAAAAATGGAAGGTTTGTGGTATTCTACCACAGTCTAACATACTTCAGTTTAATTTTTCAGATACTATCTATCTATCTATCTATCTATCTATCTATCTATCTATCTATCTATCTATCTATCTATCTATCTATCTATCTATCTATCTATCTATCTATCTGTCTGTCTATCATCTATCTATCTATCTATCTATCTATCTATCTATCTATCTATCTATCTATCTATCTATCTCTTTATTTATTTTTTGTAATTCAAACAAAGGTAATATGATACAAAGTGAAGTGTTATTAATGTACATACAATTTTTACAAATGAAAATGAAAAAATAATAATAATTGTGCATTTGCATACTGATGGTCATTAAAATGCAGCATCACAGTTTGTGAAAAGGGTCCATAAATAAAAATAAAATAAAAAGTCAAATATATTGATAGTATACATTTTAAATTATATTTACATAAATACATTTTTAATTATTGCATATTTATGTTATTATTTAGTTATATTATTTTGTGACTTTTTAATATTTTTTGTCAATATAAATATATTTGTCAAAAATATATATATAAATAATTTGTTTTAAGACTGGAAATAAATCTTGTTCTAAAATACATTTTGTAATATGTTTTGGCATTTGAAAGTTTAAACAAAATATATTTCAGTGTAATATGTGGTGTAACGAAACTGTTCTCATACTTTGCTACATACTTTCCTTCTTGAGCGTACATTTTTATTTGAGCACTAATGATTTAACAGCTGCTTTAAAGGTTATGCCCAGCATCCTTCTTTGATCCAATTAGCTATGACAGGAACAGAAATAGCATAGCAGAACCGACTACATTAGCTGAATCAGTGGATCTAAAATGGGAGAGAAAGATAAAAATTGGGGTACTACTACGAGACACAAAACACTGCGAGTTTACATAGATAGCTTACCGTGAACATTTTGAGTTAAATATACTGAAGTCTCCCCCTTGCCGTCTGTCCTTTTCCATCTATCTGTCCACTCCACTCTGCACACAGTGCCTAACAGTGCATGCTGTTTTAACTCCGAATTAATCTTCTTTCCTCAGGGATCTGTGTGTAATGCAATGGTTCAACGCTACTGTTATCTGTTCTCTTGTACAAATGTAGTTAAATATCAACATTTGCATTGATGTTAGCATATGCATTGACCCATAACGTTGTTTGATAGTTATGTTGTAAATAAAATCTGTACATATTTCTTATGATTTCTTGTTTCTCCGGCATTTCTAAACACAGAAACGCAAACATTTCTTTCAAAAAACTCTCTTTTGTTCTGTCAGTATTTTTACTCTGTGCCTCTTTTTGTGTGAATCTGCTGGGATTGCTTCCTGAATGACAGATGTCTTGAGTAAAGCTGTAAAGATTTGGAGGATGTTGTCTTATTTGAACCTCTTTCCGCAGCCCATCTCCCCTTGAGCGGCTCTGCTTAGATGTGAGGCAACAGAACATTTGAGGAGGAAAAAAGGTGGAAATTACAGCAACATCACAAAATTTCATTCTGATCACAATGTAGGCTGTAGGCATCCATTTTTACCATCCCATTAGCACTTTAGGAAAGGCTAGAACTCATTGCAAGATTCAAGATAGCGCTTGTAAGATAGTCTCTTTGTGACAGTGAACGTGTCTAGGAACCTTCAATGATTCAGAACCATCCTGTTCAACCTCTGGTAACACAAGGAGTTCAGGCCAAATAGAGAGGGGAGCTCACAGACGGAATGACTTGGTTATTATATCATTCTTATTCTCAGTGTACCGTGCTCCATTCATTTTTTAACCACACACCATGGTGCTTCTCTACAGTTCTCTATACTCCTGTTCAGTGAAACTTAAAATTGTATTTTTCATCTATTTTCAGCCACAGTTCATTTTCCAGAGTATTACAGTATATTTCCTAGCACAGCATGCTTATCATCTAGCCATCCTGACTGATAAACATGGGTTCTTATCAACATGAAGCAACAAAACTTAATGTTAATGACATGTGACCGTACCATATAATACGAAAACAAGTCATATTTAACAGGAACAGAATGGCATTCCATAAAATTTAAATAAATAAAAAGAGCACAATACTGGATGTTGTTTGTTTTACTTTTGCATACAAAAGTCAATGTTACAAATTAAAGATCACAATAAAAACAAACAAAAAACAATGGATTTTTTTCACAATATCAGGATTTGTTGTGCATCTTATTGGTGCACATTTTTACCTGGATTTGTCCCATATGGAAATTAAATGTATGACATATTGCCCTATATATGTTTATAACATATATGTACATAGACAAATTTTATTTACTATGGAGATTTTATATGTTACACTTACATAAACATGCTTGAATGTTACGTAACATATAGTAGATGTTAATATATGATATTGCTCCAATTTCTAGTAGGTTTCATATATGTTTTGACAATATATTTCATATAATTATACGAAGCTGCAGAGGTTGATCTCAAATGCGTATTAGCACTTGCATGCTTTTGTTTTTATACACATACATACTGTTTATACACTCTCAGAAATAAAGGTACAAAAGCTGTCACTGGGGCGGTACTGTCACGGATTCACCTGCCTCACCAGCAGTATCACCTCATACACCCGTTCACCATCTGTAATCACTCTCACCTGACCGCCATCAAGGAATCCTCTGCACCTGTTGCCACCAATCAAGCTCCCTATATGACTTCACTCAATCCATTCCCTCACTGTCTGGTCACAAGGTAGCAAGCTATTCTCTGGTTGCTGTCCACCTCTTGCCTCGGGTCTGCCATTTGCCCACCAAGGAAAGGACGCGGGCCCAGATAAGACTCTTTATACTGCTTCCACTGATGTTTGAGTTGTGAATAAATTACTTACCTGCACGCCAGAACCCTCTTGTCTGCCTACTTGACCAGAATGTTACAGGTACCTTTTCAAAAGGTGCACTTTTGTACCTATTAGGTTCAAATATGTACACTTTAAGTACTAATGTTCCTTTAAGGTACCAAAATGGACCCTTTAGGTACACACATGTACCTTTTGAAAAGGTACCACCCTCGTGACAGCTTTTATACCTTTTATTTCTGAGAGTGTACACAGCTGGAGGTAGTGTATGACCAGTGTTGGGCTAGTTACTCAAAGAATGTAATATATTACTCATTACTAGTTACTCCTTTCAAAATTAATATTGTTACATTACTTATTACTTTCTGGCAACAGTAATTAGTTACACTACTAGTTACATTACTTTTTCTTCACGCCCCACAGAAGTTGTAACTGTATCTTCCAGATAAAATTCTTCTAGAATGTTACTAACAACATATTTCTGCCTCATCATTTGACCAAAATCCACATTGGATCGCAGTCAGAAGTTATTACAAACACTCAATAGTGATTGATAGTGACATTCAAGTAGAAGTGTTGTATTAATCTCATTAATTGTCATGTGTAGCCTGAAGTAATTTTTCCGTTACCCATATGCAATTAAATTTCATTATGTATTTGATCAAATCACATGAGTTTGTAAGAAACAGTTTAATTTTCCAAAAATATTTTTAATTATATTAATATAATGTACCACATGCTGATCAGAGGGATGTAAAGCCGCAACTTGCACAACAGATCTTTTTTCCTGAAAAAAAATCAATATAATGCAATATTTCTATCTGCTGAATGTAAGCTTTCCCATATTCCAAGCTTGCCTGCTGCACTGGGGACATCACTTGCATGTGCGAGTCATGAGAATTATGAAAATAAATCTAGGAATTATTTGATTGTTGAATTTTAAATCAGCGGGGTTGAGGCATCAAAAGTAACTAAGTAACTAAGCTGTTTTACGGAAAGTATCTGTGATATTATTACTGAAATCTTATTAGTAATTGGTTACACTACTAGTTACTGAAAAAAGTGATATTACTAGTAACTAGTAACTGCCCAACACTGTCTATGACAGCATAGTATTTAATGTTTGTTGTGCTCACTTGTCACTTAACATTAATGGTTTACTGAAATTTCACAAGGAATATATGCTATGAAAAGTGTTCTTATTTCCCCTGAAGTTGGCAGCCACACTGACAAGATGAAAGTGATGACAAGATGAAGCGAAGCTCTGTAATTAAATCGACCCTTTGACCTCTCAGTGTTAATACGCCGTGATATGTGTGCGTCATTGTTGTGCTTCATGAGTATTGGTCATTATAGTTGATTCCATTTCCTCATGCATGAAATCAATTCACTCCACAATCTATATTAATATCTAACAGGCAAACAATCCTATTTCAAAGCACTGATACTGTGCTTCACATTTTCAGCGTCTCTGGTTATCAATTGCACATTGAGCTTGATGAGTGTTCAAACTGAGTGAAGCCATTAGCACATTGGCAGTATTTTCTGCTGCTATATGGGACACATTTGTACTGTCAATGCTTATTTTAACTCACTGCAAATCCTCTTTTGTCCTCCTGTTTAATGTAGGAGTTTCAAACGCACAATGCTTATAATAAAGGTTTGTTTTTTTTTTTTTTTTCTGAAATCACATAAGGGAATCTCTGAAGCTCAGAAATCACATCAGGGAAAATGTTTGATTTTCAGCTGCTTTTCATTTAGCAGTCAAGCAAATACAACTTTAATCTGTTAGTCTCTGTTTGTGGGTCTCTGAAGGTCTTTTCCAGTTCATAATGAAATGATTTAAACTCAAATCATTATTTCATGCATTTATTTATATAGCCAAGATACTGTACAGTAGTCATTATCTCACCAAATAAAAAAAACCTTTATGGTGATGCAGAATCACTTGCTCACCTTGTCTGGGGTTTATTTTTTGATAATGACCAGCTGTCCGTAAATTATCACTTACTGCATTTGTAATGATTTAATTTGCTTTCATGTGCTGTCATAACTCCTATTGCAGCCTCAAGGAGAAGATGCCCTAATGGCTGGAAAAATGGGATTTGTTATGGCTGATGAGAAGTAAAATTGCAATTTAATAACACATTGGAATTTTGACAGAATAAAATACCTAATTACAAAAATCATACAAATTAAAATGCTTATGTGAAGGCAGAAATTAATAACGTAAAATAATAAACCAGATTTGGCTCACACTGCTTCTCATTAACATAAATAATTCTTGCATCTCATGCTTTTTACGGGCATGGATTTTATGCATTGTACATGTTCATCTGTTTCAATAATTTCATTTCATTTCATGATTTGCATATTGTAACACTTACCCAGAGTCTTCTGTGATTACCAATTACTTGCCTACTTGGAAATCAGACCACATGTTTGTATGGTGTTTCTTGGGAAACACTGATGGTGTAAATTATTCTGCTTATTAAATCCAGGTGGTTTGCATTAGGTGTAGAAAAACAGAAGTTTGCTTCAAAGAGAGAACAAAGCAGCTGATGTTCCATTAACATTTATCAAAAATCATGTTATCATTTCACTTCAGCCCAAGTCCACCAACATATTTATTAGATTCAAACAGCAAGAATTTCTTAGATTCCCAAATAGCAGTACTTGCAGTACTCCAACTCTGCCACAAGGAAACGTGTGCACTTACTTAAAACCTGACATTGCTTTAAGCACTTTAAGTCAAAGACCATTTTTATTATACCATTTTACATCTGAATGTTAGCATGAATTTTAGTGTACACACACTCTAACATCAAACTTGGGCATACACACATTTTACGCACATGTGTTTATGGCTACGTTCACATTTTCAGCGTCTCTGGTTATCAATTGCACATTGAGCTTGATGAGTGTTCAAACTGAGTGAAGCCATTAGCACATTGGCAGTATTTTCTGCTGCTATATGGGACACATTTGTACTGTCAATGCTTATTTTAACTCACTGCAAATCCTCTTTTGTCCTCCTGTTTAATGTAGGAGTTTCAAACGCACAATGCTTATAATAAAGGTTTGTTTTTTTTTGTTTTTTCTGAAATCACATAAGGGAATCTCTGAAGCTCAGAAATCACATCAGGGAAAATGTTTGATTTTCAGCTGCTTTTCATTTAGCAGTCAAGCAAATACAACTTTAATCTGTTAGTCTCTGTTTGTGGGTCTCTGAAGGTCTTTTCCAGTTCATAATGAAATGATTTAAACTCAAATCATTATTTCATGCATTTATTTATATAGCCAAGATACTGTACAGTAGTCATTATCTCACCAAATAAAAAAAACCTTTATGGTGATGCAGAATCACTTGCTCACCTTGTCTGGGGTTTATTTTTTGATAATGACCAGCTGTCCGTAAATTATCACTTACTGCATTTGTAATGATTTAATTTGCTTTCATGTGCTGTCATAACTCCTATTGCAGCCTCAAGGAGAAGATGCCCTAATGGCTGGAAAAATGGGATTTGTTATGGCTGATGAGAAGTAAAATTGCAATTTAATAACACATTGGAATTTTGACAGAATAAAATACCTAATTACAAAAATCATACAAATTAAAATGCTTATGTGAAGGCAGAAATTAATAACGTAAAATAATAAACCAGATTTGGCTCACACTGCTTCTCATTAACATAAATAATTCTTGCATCTCATGCTTTTTACGGGCATGGATTTTATGCATTGTACATGTTCATCTGTTTCAATAATTTCATTTCATTTCATGATTTGCATATTGTAACACTTACCCAGAGTCTTCTGTGATTACCAATTACTTGCCTACTTGGAAATCAGACCACATGTTTGTATGGTGTTTCTTGGGAAACACTGATGGTGTAAATTATTCTGCTTATTAAATCCAGGTGGTTTGCATTAGGTGTAGAAAAACAGAAGTTTGCTTCAAAGAGAGAACAAAGCAGCTGATGTTCCATTAACATTTATCAAAAATCATGTTATCATTTCACTTCAGCCCAAGTCCACCAACATATTTATTAGATTCAAACAGCAAGAATTTCTTAGATTCCCAAATAGCAGTACTTGCAGTACTCCAACTCTGCCACAAGGAAACGTGTGCACTTACTTAAAACCTGACATTGCTTTAAGCACTTTAAGTCAAAGACCATTTTTATTATACCATTTTACATCTGAATGTTAGCATGAATTTTAGTGTACACACACTCTAACATCAAACTTGGGCATACACACATTTTACGCACATGTGTTTATGGCTACGTTCACATTGTCAGAGTTTGGGAAGACAGCCACATTCACTTTTAGAGAATGTGAAGCTGACGTCACGCCATGTTGCATTCTAGGTAACTGCTTTGTTTAGACACCATATTAAGAGAATCGCACTGCCTAACAATTAATATTACCTTTGCCAGTATGACTCTCTTTGTGAATTTGCAGAACTTGCATGCCGCCACTACAAATCTGTATAATATAGGGGGAAAATTGACAACGACAAAAAAACGAATTAAATTCAAATTATAACGACACCATGAAGAATGTGAATATTTAATTTTCAAGGCAAAAACAAAAAAGGAAAGCTGTATTAATTTCAGTATCATTAGCAAAGGGCGATCCTCCTCCATGCAATGTAGTGTGATGTACTGTAGCTTCATGTTGTCTATCCACCTTATTTTTCAACACAGAAGTAAGCCGATTTCTGTGAATGTGCGGTTCATTAGCTGCTGCAGGGAACTAATGAGAATAATAATAATAATGTGCAGTAAACGGTAAAACTGTTTGCACTACAAACCAGTGTGTTCATAATTAAGATAATACCTACGACCAGGTTGGATAATGCATTAAAATAATATGGTAAGAAACACCAGTTTGAAATATCAAGCAGCAAAATGAGCCATTTTGTACAGCTAAAAATAGCTGGACACGGATGACACCGGAAGCCAGAAACATTAAATTTACAAATGGCCATGGCCACTCTTATGGGAAAAAATAAGGTGAATAGGCACAACGTGAGTCTTGAAATGTCTTGTTCACATAGCAGCTTACCATCGAGGCTGTCTGTATGAATGTGCAACGGAAGTTGAGCCTGTGACTATCACCTGAAACCACAGCAACAGTGACTAAAGTAAACAATGACTGCAGTCTTATCACATTTCATAGAACAAAAGTTCAACTGAGGCAGGATTTCATCCATCAAATCTTAATTAACCGAGAGCAGCTTTTATACCTCAGTAAACAGCGGAGCATTTGAGTCGCACACAGACTACAGAACAGTCTTGGAGCAACTCCAGTGGAGGACAGTGACTGGGTCTAAACCCTTATATGACACAACTCATCTCTGTAAATTACCTTAACCATGCACACATGAAAACCAGTAAATGATAAAGTATGTGCAGTGCAGAGCACTACATAATGTGACAGACAACTAGTTGTCTAGTATGTTCATACAGAAGGGCTTCACTGAAAATAAGGTTGTTAGTCCTGAAAATGTACAGTTGTGAGTTCAGTTACAGAATGCCAATCACGTAATAACCAAACTGTGTGTGAATGCAACTGTTTTAAGAACTCAGAACTGACAACTGTATTCTGCTGCTGCGTGAATGTATGCATTTTGAGTTACCTATGAAGTGCCATTGAGGAATTAAATATTATTATTAAAGCATATCATACAAAGCATTCTCATACACTGACATGGGACTGAGCTCACATAAAACCCAAATTCTAGAATCAGCCCTGTACATTTTCATTTTTCTCTCTGGGCCAGTATGACCAATCCCATTCATGTTACAAAGATACATTAAAAAAAAAAAAAAAACACTAATGTGTAAGTATGTATGCATGCAAGTCTGTAATGCACTACATGCAAAAAGTCTCTCTCCAAATCCATTTAGGGATTCCACTCTGGCATTCCGTGCTGTACAGTATCTCCCAGAATACGTTATGTGGACACTGTTTTCATATAATCCAGACGAAACTTGTTACATCATCCTCTCGCATGACTGCTCCTCAAAAGCAATGCACGAACATATTTTGTTTGTCTGCCTTTTTAACGTTCTTTGTCTTTTCTTACATATTTTTTTTTAGTTGCCCCTGCTTCATGGCTGAGTGGTCACGGCAGGAAGTGTCAATCCAATTTTGGTTCTAGTAAAAAAAATGTTCTAACCTGTCCTCATTCTTTCTTCTCATCTTTCATAAAACACACACACACACATCCAAACAAATAAAGCTAAGTGAGAAGTTGATACAGTTTTTTTAGTTTTCTCACAAATTTTTCCGACAAAATGCAAAAGTGAAATATAAAGAAATGAATCAGTATGTCTAATAAAAATATTGAAACATCCTTTAAACAAGACATACATTTATTTGCGAAGCAATAGTGTACATTTTTTTACTGAATATATCAGAATATTTCAGAATATAATTTATTAAAATGTTTAACAAATATGAACATTATTTCTGCATGTAACACATTTTTATTTATTATCCTTTTATTTATTATACAAAAAAAAAAAAAAAAACTTCATGGATAAACAATGCAAATGTTCCTCATAAATCTAAATGTAAACAAAGGAGCAATGAGCCGAACTTCCACCCAAGAGAATTTAACAGTGCATGCACATACTACACAATCTGAACACTCAAACACAGTCTTGGAATATGTAAATCTGTTCAATGCCCCTGAGAGGAAGAGGTTAGAATAATGTCAAACCCACTACCTTTAGACATTCATATGACTGGAACTAATATGCCCCGACGTCCTCTCGAGTCGGAAAACTGCACCTAACATTTTGAAAAAGTACATTCTAATAGTGTACGTTCATTGACATTTTCTTATTTCTCTTGTCAGCCTATGGGAGTTGGACATTTTAGTCTTGGTAGACATTGCATAGTCATCTGTATTGACATGATTCCATCTGTCACTTGACTGTAGCAAATGGTAAATGTAACATAACACAAGGGTCAATGCTCCTGTCTATCAGTGGCAATGTGCTCGGTTCTTATGCACTGTAAAGCCAAATATATTTAATACATTCAAAGAATTAAAAATAAATGCATTGCCTCAAAGTAATTAGATAATCATTTACAATGGTAATTTTTCTCTTGTGATGCGCCTGTTTTATGACCGAGTGGTTACAGCAGAAAAAGTCAGTCCAGTTCTGGTTCTTATATTTCTTCTACTTTATTTCTTCTCATCTGCATCACATTTGGAATTTCTACATAGTACAACAATGAATGAATGAATGAATGAATACGTTCATACATACTGTACATACATTCTAAATAACCATAAAAAAGGGTAAACCTAAATTATAAGAAAGTCTGTTCTTCTGCAAAGTAAGAAAAATTATTTAAATTATGGTACACCAGGTTCACCAATTGAAAACACATACAAATGAAAACACTAAATAGGCTTAATAAAAAAAAACATATCGATTCTAAATTATGGCTATTATATTAATTATATTATATTATATTATATTATATTATATTATATTATATATTATATTATATTATATTATATTAATTATATTATATTATATTATATTATATTATATTATATTATATTATATTATATTATATTATATTATATTATATTATATTATATATTACCGATACATATGTCTTTATTTCCTGCTTTTTCATCCATGTGTTGAAGTTTGAATTTACTGCTCATTTGAAAGGTGCACTAGTTGACATCTGTTCTTGAAATCGCTTCAGTCACATTCATTTCTTTTACATCCTGCACGATATGGTTGATTGTGTAGTGGGTTCATTGGATTTGCCCTCAGGACAAAACAATGCGTGCTTGAATCTCAAACATCATAAACCTTCATCGATTCACTGCATCTGCTCACATCAACATGGCCTCATTTCTTTCAAAAACATATATAGATGTCGAACAACTTGGGATTCTTAGAATCTGGTGACGTGTTATATGTGCGTCATCCATTTTATTGCATATTGTTATGCAAGATGCCTGATCCCATTTCCAAATTGTTTCCTGTTTTAAGCATTAATTTACAAAATTTAGTGAGGTTTATGATTATTAAAAGAAGAAAAAATGGCCAAGGGGTAAGAAAATACATTTAATTCAAGATAAATTCAAATATCCTACTCAATTAAGTAAATGTATTTTGTTTTAAGGCTGTTTTTGCTAACAAAACAAGACAAAAACACAGATTAAAGAAATTATTTTTTTAAGTGAACGCAAGAGCTAACTGTAACGTATACTCTGAAGTATATCACATGGTAGGCAAGTTTACGTTTAAATGTACACATGTGCGTCTTTCTCAGAATTTCCCTCAAGCCAGCAACGTCACTTTAATTAAGTTGATGGTAAATCATACAAATCTAAACACAAGGTGCGCGTGCGCAGGGATGCCGTGTCTTTCCCTCCCAGCATTTTGTCATTCACCCTCATTAAGGCCTCAGAATGATTCCATTGCACTCAACTCCGACAACCAATGAAAAAAAACAATGTAATATTATACAAACCAAAGACTTTCTATAATGAACGCCTGAACCTCAAGCCACATGCCTTCCAGCTTTTTCTTATACCACGCTCATTTTTAAGAATCATGACTATTCATGGCCATAGGGAATTTGGGGAAAGTAACGAACATCATAAAACTTTGATGTCTGCGAGTTGACATGACTGGGAGCAGATTGTAAATACGTCTAAAGAAGCCAATAAACAGTGTGTCATAGTTGCTCATCGGCTCAGGGTCACTAAAGATTGTTTGCGTAATTTTGCGCTCGGGGTGTACGAGCCTTCTCGCCGTAACCTTTTTTAAACAGGCTTATATAACCGCCCCGTTTGAAATCATGGATTGAACCTAAATTGCAACAGATGCTCTACATTAGCTATTTCCGTCCAGCTGGCCGGCATTCCTGCAAACATATTTCGAGCAGATTCAAACGTGTTCTATTACGTTTTCTCTCTTTTGGCCAGTTTCTTTCTTCTTCTCCCTCTCCTTTCTGTTTCTTTCTCTCTGAGCAGAATTCAGTTTGAAATGTGGTGAGGCCTGGCAGCTGATGGCTGTGCTGAGGTGTGTGCCCATCCACTCTGTCGGTCTGCATGATAATCACACTGTCACACACACACTCTGGCCTCAGTCCTCCATTAGCATTTGTGTCACTCCTCTAGTCTTCACCTAGCCTCACGTAACCCTCTCTCACTCATCCTCAGCTGCAAGGCTAACTGCTGAGGTAGTTTGTAACCTAACTCTGTGAAAATACATTTGATCTCGTATTTCCTGGGGGAATGTTTTGGTCATCTAAGCAAAGATCTCACTTGTTAAGATGTGGCCATGCTTCAGCCTGCATGATGTTCTTGGCATGATTCCCGGCTGGAGCTAGACTTGTGGCTTGCTATGGGAGAGTTTATTCATCTGTTATTCAACTGGAAGACAGTTTAAGAGACAATAACAACAACTTTCTCATCAATATCTAGCATGCAAAAGCATATTGATTGAGTTGGGAGTTGAGAGTCCAAAAAGAAAAGGAAAGAACTGCACAGCGTCCAGCCAGTATCTGTAGTTTTAAAGGAATTACACATTTGTTTAATTCACGCATAACAGACTTCTTGTATGTATTTAACAAAGAGTATAGGTGCTACAGGACACAGTCTTGTAGCCTATTTGTTCTTCAAAAGTATGTTTAGGAAGTAGTAGAGAAAAAAAATGCAGAAGCCAGAGATCAATAGACCTCAAACTGGCAAGATAAATGGTTAATTTACATGCATTTATATATAGATTTATGAAAAATAAGCCACAAAAACCTAATGCATGGTTTTCAAGAAGAAAATGGGGAACCAGGAGGTGCAAGGAACACTCTGCAGGCAATATATGGAGAAATAAAATAATAATAATAATAATAATAGAACATTTAGGACTGTGTGATGCATGTGTATATAATTTCAGGCATGTGTTTTACATGCTGTGCAATTATGAGCCATCAACTAATATCAAAATCATTATTATGAACATGTCATTCATGTTGTTTTATTTTTACATCATCAGCCTAAAGTCCACAGTGATTACCGTATACTGAAGTCTAATTGGATTAATTGGTTTTGATCAAAGTATTTTTCTGACATGAATTCTTTATGAATTGATTAACTTTCATACTGTCAACAAAATCTGAATCCAAACATCCCTTGACCTTCATTTATATTTACTACCTCAGATCTTCCTCAGACAGTGCAATTAGCATTTCCTTCCTTGAGCGTGTGGCGCCTAGTGGTAAATCTCCATAAAAAGGTGACATGAACCAGTCGATTCTTCTTAATTTAGCTTGGGGGCAACACTGTTTCAGCCTATGGTTTACATACACACACAAAAGTGTCCTGTCACATGTAATAAACGGTGATGCTCACCACAGCAAGAGAGGACTAGAGTCAAGGTTTTTCTCTTATTCCCTCTCTTTCTTCTGGCTCTCTTCTGCATTACCTCTTCTCATTCCCTCGTTCTCTGATGTGGCATTTGTCCGGCCATGTGGCCTGTGGCAGCTACCTGCAGAGTGTCTGTGTTCCATCCTGTCAGAACACATTCGCTCTTACTAACTCTGGCATCTGCACACCTCCTACAACACTCAGGGCCAGTCTGAGGGAACATAGAGGTAGTTTGTAACCTAACTCTGTGAAAATACATTTGATCTCGTATTTCCTGGGGAATGTTTTGGTCATCTAAGCAAAGATCTCACTTGTTAAGATGTGGCCATGCTTCAGCCTGCATGATGTTCTTGGCATGATTCCCGGCTGGAGCTAGACTTGTGGCTTGCTATGGGAGAGTTTATTCATCTGTTATTCAACTGGAAGACAGTTTAAGAGACAATAACAACAACTTTCTCATCAATATCTAGCATGCAAAAGCATATTGATTGAGTTGGGAGTTGAGAGTCCAAAAAGAAAAGGAAAGAACTGCACAGCGTCCAGCCAGTATCTGTAGTTTTAAAGGAATTACACATTTGTTTAATTCACGCATAACAGACTTCTTGTATGTATTTAACAAAGAGTATAGGTGCTACAGGACACAGTCTTGTAGCCTATTTGTTCTTCAAAAGTATGTTTAGGAAGTAGTAGAGAAAAAAAATGCAGAAGCCAGAGATCAATAGACCTCAAACTGGCAAGATAAATGGTTAATTTACATGCATTTATATATAGATTTATGAAAAATAAGCCACAAAAACCTAATGCATGGTTTTCAAGAAGAAAATGGGGGAACCAGGAGGTGCAAGGAACACTCTGCAGGCAACATATGGAGAAATAAAATAATAATAATAATAATAATAGAACATTTAGGACTGTGTGATGCATGTGTATATAATTTCAGGCATGTGTTTTACATGCTGTGCAATTATGAGCCATCAACTAATATCAAAATCATTATTATGAACATGTCATTCATGTTGTTTTATTTTTACATCATCAGCCTAAAGTCCACAGTGATTACCGTATACTGAAGTCTAATTGGATTACTCTGTTTTGATCAAAGTATTTTTCTGACATGAATTCTTTATGAATTGATTAACTTTCATACTGTCAACAAAATCTGAATCCAAACATCCCTTGACCTTCATTTATATTTACTACCTCAGATCTTCCTCAGACAGTGCAATTAGCATTTCCTTCCTTGAGCGTGTGGCGCCTAGTGGTAAATCTCCATAAAAAGGTGACATGAACCAGTCGATTCTTCTTAATTTAGCTTGGGGGCAACACTGTTTCAGCCTATGGTTTACATACACACACAAAAGTGTCCTGTCACATGTAATAAACGGTGATGCTCACCACAGCAAGAGAGGACTAGAGTCAAGGTTTTTCTCTTATTCCCTCTCTTTCTTCTGGCTCTCTTCTGCATTACCTCTTCTCATTCCCTCGTTCTCTGATGTGGCATTTGTCCGGCCATGTGGCCTGTGGCAGCTACCTGCAGAGTGTCTGTGTTCCATCCTGTCAGAACACATTCGCTCTTACTAACTCTGGCATCTGCACACCTCCTACAACACTCAGGGCCAGTCTGAGGGAACATAGAGGAAGAGTGTAACCTCTTGTTATAAAATACTCATTATGATTATGCAATGTAAAAACCAATACTGCTAATAGGTGGGCATTTTATCACAAGCTGTACACTACCGTACAAAAGTTTGGGATGCCCACCACTTCAGATATTTTTTTTTTGCTAAATAAGGCTGCATTTATTTGGTCAAAAAAAAAAAATGCTTTTTGATTTATATATTTATTTATTTTAATTGTAATTTAATGGCTGAATTTTCAGCAACCATTACTCCAGTTTTCAGTGTCACATGATCCTTCAGAAATCATTCTAATATGCTGATGTGCTGCTCAAGAAACATTTCTTATTATTATCAATATTAAAGTTGTGCTGCGTAATATTTTTGTGGAACATTAATTTTGCAGAAGTATTTTTTAAATGAATATACTAGAGTGAATATTCCATCAAGACTTGCTCATAGGGAAAGCGCTGTAATGTAAATCTGACTAGTCAAACTGTGATGCATCTTTATTAATTGTAAGTAAAAATTCAATATAACTTGCAGTTACTTTGCATTTGATTTTTTGTTTAATAATTTAGTCATTTTGCAAATATTTGACGTTTGTTAAATTACAACTACTTTTTATTAAATTACAACTACTTTTTATTAAATTACAACTATTTATTTATTTATTTTATAACAACATTAGTTATAACAACATCCATTAGCCACTCTTGCCAATAACCATCTGAATAACCTTTTGGACATTTTGAACAATTTTTGGCTGTTTAGACTGACATTTAACAACAACTGAAACAGTTTTACTACCTTTGGTTTGATCATTTGTGCAATATGTGATTCTAAGAAATGCAAAAACCCCAAAAAACAATAGTAAAAATGGTAATCATCATATAATAATAAAAAAGTGGAAGACTGATGAAGTGCTTCAGGGATAATTGTTTTCTGTTGTAAGAAGATATTGCAGACATTCTTTGATTTCTCCTCTTTTATCAATATTAATAATGTGAATGAATGTGTGGACTAATTGAAAACGCTTTTAGAATGCATTCAAAGGGAGGAGGCTCAATTTTACATTCCGATAAGTGCATTCAGTATATATAGCTATGAGACCGTAGGATTTACCAAGCCAGTTATATAGTCTGAATGTCAGCTTTGTACGCGACTAGCAAAAATAAATATGATGAAGTGACTCTTAATCAAGACTGTTGGGCTTTAATGCAAAATCAGTATGACCGCATCCTCCACTAGTTCTTTCTCTCTCCTCATCGTTTCCTTGTAGGCTTATCTGTCTTTCTCACTCACTCCCTCTCTCGATTTATCTGTGGCCGTGGTCATTAGCATTAACGTGGCCACTTTCTCCTCAATTAACCGTGCTGCAACTCAAGCAGAACATTGTATCAATGCTTACAGGCCTGCCTAGCAACAGGCAGGGTATTAAAAATAACAGTCTCCCTTCCATAAACCAGAGCGCTAATCCATGCACTGTCAAAAAGAAGGGTTGGGCTTTGAAATGAACTAAAATAAAATTGGAGACAGAGACAAGATGTGTGAAGCTTGCCTGTGGTTCAACATTAAGCCTCAATAAGACAGGAAACTGGCCTCAATTACAGTGAAGTCTTGGGCTCAGAAGAGGGCTACAATGTGTCATGAGAGGTCGCTCCCCTGAGAAAGGCAATTATTGTTCAAAATGAAAAAACGGATTCATATTCTGTTATGTTTTATGCATGACAAACCTGAGGCAGAAATGTAAAATACAAAGCCAAATTTTTATATTGGTTGCCTCACAGCAATTGTGTTTATCATAGATAAATATTTATAAATTTCCACACAATGTTTTATAAGAGATTTTAAATATGGACATATGAGATTAAGAATAATGTATTTGAGAATGAATCAACAGACATTTAGTTTCCTGATTTATAAGCAGGGCCATCATCAAGGGGAACACTGCACAAGAACCTCTGATGAGGGTGTCCTTTAAGGCCTAACCTACTCGTTGGGCCCAGATAACACAGGTCTAAGCATAAAAATCTCATCCCAGGACCCCCATTTAGCAACACCATTGTTTATAAGTATAGTACGTGAGGGTTCTGTAACACATTTGTGAATGGAAATGGCTTCATTAAAGTTTTAGTTTGAGAATCACGGCCTCCAGGTGCCCATCACTCAAACTTCACCCGAGGGTTGTGGTGCGAGCCGGACGTTCTTATCCTTTGCTTTCCCTGGTGGGAAGAATGGCTCAGCTCCATCTGTGCCAGCCACATGGCAGGCAGCAAACCGCTGATATCCCATCTCTTCAGGGAACCTCGGAGGCACATGACCACACTGCTGGACTACGGCAAGAGAATTATTTTCCTACTGAGTATTTCCCATACAAAACCATGGGTACTGATACAATATGTTGACCACTGTTGCGCAGACATCAGCACTTCTATACATGATGTATTGTCTAATTAGGCCTCTCATCCATGATTATACCTCACACAAAGATAATATATTTTTAGATACATTAATGATAAATATATTCAATTATGCATTGAAAATATACAGGATACTATATTTTGTAATATATTTTGTAATATATACATCACAATATATTGAATAATACACAAGGAATTGACACTTTTTATATATTGAAAAATAAGTGACAATATAGTTATTATATTGTAATGTGTGTAATTTTATATTCAGTATTACACTTCATAATGTTTAGATCTGCATGTTCATGTACTGCATCTGCATCTGTGTGTGTGTGTGTGTGTGTGTGTGTAAGAAAATGGAAAATTATGTTAAGTTTAAGATATCAATAATTATATTTAAATTAAGTTTTACATATCAAATCTCATTTTCCAACGACCATGTTGTCATGATTTTAACGAGATATGCAACTGTCCAAACATCATATATTGTTATTGTTTCTAAACACTTTTTTTTCACATATTTTCATATGTGAAATGTGCAACCAAACAATAAAGTGAAATAAAAGTGTATGACTATGTGTTCAGCTTTATACAATCTCATGCAATAACACAAACTCATGAAAGTAAAATGAATTAATTGTTTCAATAAAGCTATTACTTTTGCTTTGCTATATTTTGGTAACACTTTAGAATAGGCAACACTTATTAACCATTAACTACGACTTTTCCCTCAATAAACTCCTAATTTGCTGCTTATTAATAGTTAGTAAGCTAGTTGTTAAGTTTAGGTATTGGGTAGGATTAGGGATGTGGAATAAGGTCATGTAGAATAAGGCATTAATATGTGCTTAATTACTATTAATAAATGGCTAACATTCTATTAATATGCATGCTAATTAGCAACTAGTTAAGAGACCCTAAAATAAAGTTGTACCTACATTTTCTTGTCACATTTTATTTTAAGGTCCAATTCTCACTATGAACTACAACTTTTGCCTCAATAAACTCTTAATTTGCTGCTTATTAATAATTAGTAAGGTATAGTTGTTAAGTTTAGGGATCTAAAATATGGTCATGCCGAATAAGGCATTAATATGTGCTTTTTAAGTACAGCCAATATGCTAGTGATATCCATGCTAGTTAAAATAAAGTATTATCATTTTTAATATGTATCAATAACCATACATAGTTCATGCATATATTGCAGTATTGAAAAATATAAGCACAAGCCTAATTTCCAATTCTCGCTGTTAACAAACTATTAACTATGACATTTGCCTCAATAAACTCCTAATTTGCTGCTTATTAATAGTTAGTAAGGTAATTGTTAAGTTTAAGTATTGGGTAGGATTAGGGATGTAGAATATGTGCTTAATAAGCACTAATAAACAGCCAATATGTTAACAAAAGGCATGCTAATAAGCAAATAGTTAATAGTGAGAATTGGTCCCTATACTGAAATGTTATCGCACTAGCTTCCCTTATGTAAATGCATTATTAAATTGGCTTGAAAAAGCCAACTTACTGAAATCCTATTTAAACTTCTTCTTCTTCTTCTTCTAAGACCAAATTTTAAAATGTATCTCCTCCTAGACCTTTAAAGCTACATCCTCCAAACTCGGCCCAGACCTTCAGACTGGTCTGACTCGGGTTGCTATATCTTTTCTAACTGATCTGGCTTGCGGTTTTCATAAACCAGACTATCAAAACCTCCTAAAATCCCATAGACTTTCATTGAGGGCGTCAAAACTTTTGTAGAATGAATCTTATGGTGTATTTAAGCTGTCTATTGCTATAGCAAAGCTAAACAACTCCCTACTGAAAAAACTGCTAAAACCAGCCTAAGCTGATTGGTTGCTTTGGCTGGTCTCCCAAGCTGGTTTTAAAGTGGTTTTGGTTACTTTTTAGCAGGTCAGGCTGGTCTTATCTGGTTTATTACTGAATCAACTGCTTTTAGCTGGATTAGCATATAAACATGCTAGCAACATGGTAGTAACTTGCTAATCATGCTAAGAACATGCTAGTAACTTGCTAATCATGCTAGAAACATGCTAACAGAATACTAGAAACTTGCTAATCATGCTAGCAAACATTCTAGTAACTTGATAATCATGCTAGCATTATGCTAGCAACATGGTAGTAACTTGCTAATCATGTTAGACACATGTTAACAACATGTTAGCAACTTGCTAATTTTGCTAGAAAAATGCCAGTAACATGCTAATCATGCTAGATACCTGCTGGTAACTTGCTAATCATGCTAACAACATGCTAGTAACTGGCTAATAATGCTAACAACATGCTAGTAACTTGCTAATCATGCTAGAAAAATCTAATAACATGCTAGTAACTTACTAATCATGCTGACAAACATGCTAGTAACTTGCTAATCATGCTAGAAACATGCTAGTAACTTTGCTAATCATGCTAGAGACCTGCTGGTAACTTGCTAATCATGCTAACAGCATGCTAGCAACCACCCTGAGTACCCTAGCAACCGCATAGCAACACCCTAGCAACCACCCCAGGTAGCCTAGCAACTGCCTAGCAACACCTTAGCAACCACCCCGGGTACCTTAGCAACCGCATAGCAACAGCTTAGCAACCACCCCAGGTAGCCTAGCAACCACCTATAAACAACTTACCAACCATCCCGGGTACCCTAGAAACCGCATAGGAACACCCTAGCAACCACCCCAAGTACCCTAGTAACCACATTGCAAAACCTTAGCAACCACCCCGGGTACCTTAGAAACCATCTAGCAACACCCTAGCAACCACCCCAAGCACCCAAGCAACTGCATAGCAACACCCTAGCAACTACTCCAGGTAACCTAGAAATACCCTAGCAACCACCTTGAGTACCCTAGCAATCACCCTAGAAGCCACCCCAGGTACCCCAGCGATCTGTTTTTCTGTGTTTGTTCTTCTGATAGAACAGTATTGCCTTTGAAACATTCAAACTTTAATCTTTAAAACTATTTTACGTATTTCAAACTACTTCAAACTGAAAACCTTCAAACTTCAAGCTTTTAAAACTTTTTCAAACTTTCTGGCTTGGCTTTTTCAAGCCAACTTAAAGTTTGTCTTCAAACTTTACTATCTAGTTTAATATATTGCAGTATATTGCATGTGTTTTTGTTTAGTAAGGGTAATTTTATATCAGGTCCTTGAACTACCATGTTCATTTCATAAGGGAGCTTGGAAAACATGCAGCTTAGCTTTATAGAATCTAAACAAGCCTATGCAGTGTCTTCAACATTCCATTAGAAATCACTTGGATTGGAGAACTGGATCCCAGGTTAGTTCTATAATACCAACAGAGACTGCTGGTAATCTCAATTTCAACTGAATGTGCTAATTAGGAATGCCAACACATATTATTCTCTGTCCTGCTGCTGCTCACAGGTGATCCATTGGAACACTACGCACGTCTTCTCTCCCGGCTCAGTACATATGTTTTATGGCTTGAGGGATGAATAGGCAATCTAAGCACTAATGAAGCAAAAAGCCCAGAAGAGATGCAAGATTTATGGTGCATGTACAGCTGACACCTTTCTTCCCTAAAAGTGGCCTAATTACTCTACCTGTTCTAATGCTTGATTATGTCTAA
This sequence comes from Onychostoma macrolepis, assembly GCF_012432095.1. NCBI lineage: Eukaryota > Metazoa > Chordata > Actinopteri > Cypriniformes > Cyprinidae > Onychostoma > Onychostoma macrolepis. Next base: position 21,561,433 of record NC_081155.1, on the reverse strand, counting down.
TTTTTCATTGAATTGGGAAGAAATTTCCATAGTACGTTAGTCAGTCAAACTAGTCAGTAAATCAAAAACTTATCTTTGGTTCTAACACTATGACATTTAAAAAACAATCGTGTGTGTCTGTGTTTGTGGGCATGTGTGTGTACTATGAATGTGTGTACAATTTCAGCTAAATGCTGTTCTTTTGAACTTTCCATTCATCAAAGAATTCTGGAAAAAAAATTTACACATCTGTTTACAAAATTATGAACATTATTATTATTATCAGCATAGAATGATTTCTAAAAGATCATGTGACATTGAAGTAATGGCTGATGAAAAAAAAACAGTTTTGACATCACAGGAGTAAATTACATTTAAAATATATTCAAATACAAAACAGTTATTTTACATCGTTAAAAAAATATTTCACAATAGTATTGTTTCTGCTGTATTTTGGATAAATGCAGCCTTAGTGAGCAGAAGAGACTTTAACAAAAAATAAAAATTAAAAAATAATAATAATAAATAGATAAATAAAAGTAAACACTTTTTAAAACATTTTAAAAATCTTACAGATCTAAAAGTTTTGAATGGTATGTGTATATACTTTGATATTGAAATAATGAAATTTTGTGCTAGTAAATTGGTAAATTAAATTACTGGTCTTTACCATACACATGCTTTGGTTTATTGTAGGAATAGTTTACTCTGAAATTAAAATTCAGTCATCAGTTACTCACCTCTTTATGTACCAAACCCATACAATTTTCCTACATCAGTGATAAACAAAAAGAGTTCATATGCTGCTCTTTTTCAATATAATGCAAGGGACAGCTGTGGAAAAGAACTATTGAAAAAGAACAGCTGTGGTTTGGAATCAGTTTAGAACAGACTTAATAATGCCTGAATTTTCGGTAACACTTTAGACTAGGGAACACTTATTCACTATTAACTATGACTTTTCCCTCAATAAATTCCTAATTTGCTGTTTATTAATAGTTAGTAAACTAGTTGTTAAATTTAGGTATTGGGTAGGATTAGGGATGTGGAATAAGGTCGTGTAGAATAAGGCATTAATATGTGCTTAATTACTACTAATAAATGGCTAATATTCTAGTAATATGCATGCTAATAAGCAACTAGTTAAGAGACCTAAAATAAAGTTTTACCGAATTTTCTTTTTAGGTTGTACTATTCCATAATTAAAGCTTTTGTTTTAATTAACAACAGACTCTAAAAGAAAAATGCTTGCATGTTAACGGGTAAAGGCATTGGGAACATAACAGACAGAGAGTGAATTCAAGGACTTTTTAAGATGTGTTCTACTAAAAGTCTAAAATGATAGGCCCTTGTATTTGCATTATTTATCACACAGCAGTAAAAAATAAAAAAGAAAGTGACGAGACGATGAGTATCTGACACTGTTAACGCTGTAGAAAAAGAGCAGGCTGGTTTTGACATATACATGAAGCCAGTGTAAAAGACATTCACCACTGATCTGACAAATGCTCATGGATTAAGTGCCAGCAGCAAAGTGTCTGCTCGCACACTGGAGAGATGTCAGAGCCATTTCTTTAAGTTCCGCTACTAGTCAGCAGAGGGCGCTCTCAGTCGAATCCAAATGGCTCATTGCCATGCAAAATTTCTGCATTCTGAAGAATGCATTTGTTACTAAATTTGGAATTAACTTTTCTAAATAAACGAACAAATAAATAAAGTACAAGAAATGAACATTGAAATGAAAGTTACAATAATTTACACAAACATCAAATGAAGAGTAGTGTAGTAAAAGCTGCTTTATATTATATTGTGGGTTGCCTATGGGGGCTGTCGTGTTGAGATTGCATGATCACATGAATTATTCTTAAAGATTCGCCTGATCTGACACTTTCTGGGTGAATGAATAAATTAGAACATCTTTGCCAAAAAAAAAAAGAAAAAATGTTTTGTGTCATGCAGCATCCACACCACTAGGTGTCAGAAGGAGTACAAGTCTACTGGCATATTACCTTAAAAAAAATCCCTGCTTCAGTGCCTTGGGCAGTTAGGGTGGAAAGTATGCACATTGGGACACAGGGCCTGTCTGCATCCGAAATCACATATTTTCAGACTACATAGCAGGTGAAAAAAAAAAAAAAAACTAAGTGAAAAGTCAATGTCTGAATTCACAGTATTCATAAAACTAGGCAAAAAGTCCCCAGATGACCTACAATTCCTGGGGAGATTCTGAAGTAGGCATCTGATAAACACTGTACTGTATCTGTATCTGTACACAGTATCTGATAAACATGAGGCAACGGGAGAGGATTTTTGAATGGCAGTTATATTGTAAGTCGCATGACAAAGACAACATGGTGGATGTAATACTAGAACATACATTTTTTCATGTAAGTTCTTATTCAAATGTAGTACCTTCTGTATACAGAAACTGTATACAGACTCTTTAATAGTTAAAACACATGTCTTTCTGTTTTTGATCTTGTTGCCACAAAATGACTGCTATAGAAGTGAAGGCTATTCTGACAGTGGGACACGGTGCACCCGAGGTACTTCATGAATGTGACATATTCACTCATGTTTATGTCCCTTACAGTCCAACACAAGAATCTGTTGTTGATTTTTTATCCATTTCAGATATTACACTCTGGATTGAAGTGAAATGACACTTAATAATATATGTGGCCTCTGTTAGAGAACAATTGCTTTTAGTATCAGTTAATGGGAAGTCGAGCAAAGGTGGTTTGACAAGAAAATGTACACTGTTGACTTCATTAATGTTCTAAAGTGCTCAGTATAACCTGTACGTGCTGCTGCTATGAAGAATCCAGCATAGCTGTCACTGGGTCAAATTGACCTGAAATGACAAATTACAGTTCAAGAGTCACAATTTGCTGTTTGTGACTGAGCATGTGTAAGAGTCATGGTGACAGTGGAAGCATATTATCTTGACAAATCACATCTGCGTATAGGGTGTCATTAGGTTCCAGACCAAAAGGTTAATATTAAGTTACACAAAATCTGTTAAAGTCTACTCTAAACCGTGTCAGAATGACCCAAAACAACACAGTTAACCCATTTGATGGAGGTGAGGCCTATTATGAACATATTTTTTTCAAGTTGCTGTATACATAATCATGATTTAGGAGCCTCTTTAGTTGCTCAAGATATTAATAATGGCTAAATTATCATGGCATTTATTATATTGCTAAGCGGGCTCAGTAGTCTGATATCCATGCAAGTTTGTATATGCTAATGGATCTGCCATGTGTCCAAGCTGGTCACAAAGGAATGGAGAGAGTGAGAGCACATTTATGAATCTGTTGAGGTATAGGCTGTGTTCTGTACCTTTTTCCTTCTTAGACTGGGCTTAAATTAGATGTCACACCTGTTAAACTGGGCACTGAGAAGTGTAGAGACATTCAGTTGGTGTTTTCTGGCTGATGTGTAATGATGGCCAGGTTGCGGATGTCACTGACAGAATGCAGCATGCTATGGAAGCCCGTTTCCGCCACTGAATTAAAACAAACAAACAAACAAACAAACAAAAAGGTAATTGCGACTTTTTATCTCACAATTCTGACTTTTTTCTTCTCAGGATTGCGAGTTTATATCTCGCAATTCTGACTTTAAAACACGCAATTGAGTTATTAAGTCAGAACTATGAGACATAAACTCGCAATTCTGAGAACATCAGTCTTTTTTCCACCCCTCAAAATTGGACTTTATAACTCGCAATTGCGAGTTCATATCTCACAAACCTGAGAAAAAAGTAAGAATTGCGAGAACAAAAAGTCCGGATTGCGAGATATAAACTCGCAATTGCGAGAAAAAAAAAAAAGTTTATATCTCGTAATTCTGACTTTATAACTCGTAATTTCGTGGGAAAAAGTCAGAATTGTGAGATAAAATGTCGCAATAACCTTTTTTAAAATTATTATTATTATTTTAATTATTTATTTATTTTATTCAGTGGCGGAAACGAGCTTCCATAGCATGTTCAGTGTATTGCAGAGGTAAATACACATTTCAAATGTTGGTTTCAAAGCTGTGGCTTCTTCTGTGAGAAAATCTTCGACAAGATATGTTGTTGATGTGAGACATGAAAAGCAAAGAGAGACTTGATACCAATTTTTCATTCATACCACTTTGGCTGCTGTAATTGTAAAAACACAATTAAACGTTTACCATTCTTTTGTAAGAACACCGAAGGAATAGATTTTGTAATGAGATTTTTGTATATTGATATGTTATCCGCTGTAGTCCATAGGTCACAAAAATGGATTTTGTTTTAGAACGTCACTGCCACTTATTGGCAAGCAATTGCATTGCAGGCTCTTAGAGACATGACAATGAGACGCGGACAACCGTTCAGTTTTGTTCAGTGTACGAAGAAAGCTCAAACAATGGCCTAATTGCAGAGCTGAAAACCCAATGTTAAAGGAATAGTTTACCCGAAAATGAAAATTTGCTGTACATCAGGCCATCCAAGATGTAGGGGCTAGATGAGTTTGTTTATTTATCAGAATAGATTAGAATAATTTTAGCACTACATTACTTCCTCACTAATGGATTTCACTTCACAAGATTTTAATTGATGGACTGGAGTCCTGTGGTTTCTTGTGATATATTGTAATGTTTTTTTCCCCCAGCTGTTTAGACTCTCATTCTGATGGCACCCATTCACTACAGAGGATCCATTAGTGAGCAAGTGATGATAAAACAAACTCATATACGTTTTGGATGGCCTAAGAGTGAGTAAACAGATATTAGATAATAACTTTGCAATAAAATCTGTATTCAACGTGTAGAATTTTTTCTTCTGCTTCACACATATACATCTGGTTAGCACAGAGCGTTGATCTTTCAGTCCAACCTTGACATACAAGGACTGTCCTTGCACCCAGACATTGCATTAATATAATACAGTTAATTTATAAATATGTTGATATATTAATTAAAACATAAAACCAGTTAATATTTGACATAATGAAATTTCTTTAGCTAAGTACCTGAAGGATGTGCTCCCCCTGCTGATTCTTGATTCCTCTAAATATCATCCTCATCCTACTTAGTGGAGTTTTTCTTTGCCATATTCGCCTTTTACTGTTGAATGATGTTTGTTCATTTGCTTCAATCACAGATTATTACATTTAAAGAGTTGCATACACTTTACAAATGAACCTTAAATGATTTATAGATTAATCTTAAGGCAAATAATTTTGGTTGTTAGTTTGGTAAAAATGCCATTGTTGTTGTCAGGCTTTGACAGACTCAAAGAATTTGGCGTTTCCCTGTAAGCATGCATGTCCTTGTGCTGTAAAAATCAATGCATTTTTAACCATAGATTGGTTTGAACTATACGGTACATGCAATCATAACAGGCTTTATAAAAGCCCACTTGCATGACCTCAAAATAAAGTACTGTACAAATCAAACACACACAACAACAACAACAACAACAACAAAACAACTAATTAACAAGTACACAAGTGTCTTTATTTACGCAAGCAAGTTTGTTCCTACAGTTCGAAAAGAAAAAAAGCCACTGTCAAGCTGTTGGCACATTTATGTACAAAACCAGTTAATTTTACTGCCTGCTACAAAGCATTCTCAGTGAAAGTACAAAAAAACTAGTACAGTATGTGGATAAAGCTGAAAGCAATGTCAGGGTAATACTGGATACGCAACATCATAACAAGAATAGGTTTAAGACATGGTTTGGAAAAATCATCACGAACTAGAAAGGACAAAACTCAAACACTACAACCTAATAAGATATTTAGCTTAATATTGTTAGCGTAGCAACTGTAATACTGCACATTTAGAAAAAAATATAATTGACCCCAGCAAGACAGTCATAAGTGTAAAAATCAAAATGTTTTTTTCCTTTTAAGTTAGTTAAAACTATTACCATTGGATGCATAACCATGCCACAAATAACAACTATATTTATGTTTGTTTGTTTGTTTTACCTAATACAAGTTTCTTTTGTGGTTTTAAAAAAAGCTGCATGACTAATAAGAGTACAGGGACTCAGCGCTGATTCCAAATGCACTTACACCAAAAACTCACAATGGTCCATAAGTGCACAAAAACTAGCTTGTTTTTTTTTATTTTTGTTTTTTTGAGACACCGACAAAAGTACTTTACTGCAAAAGTAGGGCAACTGAAGTCTGCAAGACCGAGCCAAAACACTGAGTTTGGAGTAACACATGCTTGTACATCCATATCTTTCTTGTTTTTATTCGAAACGTGTTCGAATGTCATGTAAATACCTTGTTTATTTAACCTTCCACGGTGTTTGGCAGAGTCGTTGCAATCAACTTTTTCACTTAGATTTATACTTCTCCGATATGAATGACGATCTCAAGAATATCACTTAACACTGACTGCCAAGATGCGTTTTAGAAACCGACATGAAATGTGTATACATTTAAAGAGATATATACAGTTCAGAGGAACGACGGAAAAACCTGTTTTTGTTTGAATACTTGCATTTAAAAAGTTAAAGCTAAAACTAAGCAATAAAACACCTGAAAATGTTATTTGCATGTGAGAGTATGGCTTGCAATGGATGAGAGAAAACAAATATCCGTAGAGTCTCCCAAGGCAAATCCGACTTGACCGCTCTAGCTGATTTGAGACGTTCTTTCTCGGTCCTTCTTTCCCAATCAGCAGCCATCTCTGTGTCAAAGCTCAACAAAAGTTACTAAGCACCAGTGTCACACCTTCCATTAATACTGCGCACAGCTAGCATATACAGTTAGGCCAAGCTACAGTATAGCAGTAAAAGTCACTTTAAGGTACTTTTTAAAATCCCTGGCACTCCAAAACTGAATTTGTTGGAAAAAGAATCTGTACATTGTTTGTGCTGTTGCTGCTATAAGTGCGGCAGCTTGAGCGATTAACCTGTAAATCATAAGTTACAAGTTTGGTCACATTTTGGTTTTTAAAAAGTCTAAAGAAAATCTAAATCATGATTATAGGGTGAGCGCAAATCATCGGCGTGTAATACAAAAAGGTGAAAAGTGTTCTGTAATCCCTTTGGCTAAACCCCAACCCCCTAACAAGACCCAATGAGACCTAAAAGTACGTGGTACAAAAGAGAAGTCACTCAACTTAGCGTGTTTATCAGGTTGTGCTCTCAAACACGTCGATGGAAAAGGGAGGTAGAGGAGAAATGAAATCGGAACAAGGACTAAGAAACAAAATCGGAATCCTGGGTAGTCAGAGACGTTGCAATGGAGACGATAAGCACGTCCCTAGACCAACATTCTGGGTCACACCCGTACATAGCAAGTGTTACAGTTATTTACCTCCCCATCCCATCTGATCCCAAACCCCTGGAAACCATGGAAATTAGACGTAGTTAAGTTTAGTTTATATATGTATCTTCAGGGAGGGGAAGGGCATGCTTGTGTGTGTTTGTGTGTGTGTGTATACATATTTATATGTGTGCGCATGAGTGCGTGCTTTATGTGTATGCGTTCAGACGCTCTTTAGAGCGAGTTGAGTGGATATCGTGAAGCTCCTGCTCCTCCTTGGACTTGATGTCCTCGTATTTCTGCATCCGGCAGGCGTCCTTCACGTAAGCCCAGTTAGCCGACAGCACCATCAGGTAGTGCACCTACAGCAACACAGGGGTTAGAGGGGAGGGTTAGTGTTAGTGCTGATGACCCGTCTTCACCCAAAAAGAGTATTACTTTGGAGACTTTGAGGGCGTTTAGTGGCCCAGTTTAGACTGGAGATCATCAGTTATTTCCACCGTCAGATGACGTGGTGACCAGTTCCAGCTGAATATAAGCCGGGTTAGTTAGTTCATTTACACAGGTTATCGCTTGTAACTGGTGGGTTAACTTGGGGAGGTGGGGAAAGGACAGGGACTGAAACGATATTGCAAAATGGAAGAGCCTGGGTGTCATTTTAATCAAGCCAATTAAGGGACGTCATTATGAAAGTCGCTGTCGTGGGTGATGGTGATGGTGGTGGGGCCCTTGGTGGACAGAGAGTGTGTCGGGATGTAGGGAGGGACACCCCAGACCGGAGTTGGCTTCAGAAACGCGTGCAGTACCTCCCCGTGCTCTTAGACGTCAGAATGACGTGGTTACGGATGAGGACAGACACTGCCACCACCTATCACAGTAGCCAGATCATTGAAAAAGAGAAAGGAAGAAGGTTACTTGCTGCCTTCCTAACTCCTGTTCACCCTCAAACCTGCATGATATTCCTGCTTCTGTGGAAAAGAGTATGAGATGTTTTATTTATGCTGAAAGTGCAGTGAAAGTGAAGGGCAAACCACATTTTTATTTACTGATAATCCTGATCTTTGCCCAAAGTGCTTAAATGTTGTTCATCCTTTTGTATATGTGCATCAAAAGAACTCAGACAGTGTCAATGGTTCTTGTGGGTCTTGTAACCGGCTGTGATGCGCCAAATTTTTCATGTGCATTTTTAAAGAATACAAATGAGAACCATGACTAAAGGGAAAGACTTACGATGTCTTTTAGGGTGCATTTTTGGAACCTTTAGTCACCATTTACTTTCATGGTATGAAACGCCTGGGTTTGTGATAATATTTGAAACAACAGAATAAATAATGGATACCAACATTTTAATTTTTGGATGAACTATCCCTTTAAATTTGGATGGTTCTGAAAATTATGTTAAAATGAATGCACTTCCAGGACAAAAATGGCTCCTGCAGTTTCCCTTGCAATGCCACAGTTGCTTCTTTTTGCTGAAGTTCCTCTGTACACCAATGGGTGGCGTTATTGCTGTACAAATCAGCTAACTGCAAGCATGCAGCAATGTTCCCTGAAAGGTATGATGTAATTATATAATCAAAAGAGCACAAATTATGATCTAATTCTGTAGACTCTTTGTTTCAAAGTACTTAATGTCCAAGCTGTTTTCTCATTTCCAAACCATTCTGGAATGCAATTAACTCACATAAATGATGCCAGACTGTTGCCTTTGCAGAAAACAAATGCATTGTGCTTTTGCAAGGAAGCTTAAGCCGAAGACAAAAGCACAATGCAGTGCAAAAACACTTACAGTGTATTGACTGCATCAAATTAATTTGATGCCATTATACTTATCTTCTACATAAGCTCTTATATTAACCAATGAAAAACAGCTTTCCAAGGTTCAAACCAAAGGGTAGAAAAGCTGCCTCACAGAAAATGGTGTCTCACAATCACTTATCGCCGTTCCAAACAAGCTTCTCTCCTTCCTTCCCTCTCCTCTTCTGTTTCCATGGCAACAACACCTCCTGCATTTTCAATGATGAGTGTTCCTCTCCCTCTCTCTGTCTCCTTCTCTCTTTTCTCACTCACTATTTTGCAAGAGGCCTTGGATATCTATTTCATTTTAGACAAGCCTTTAGACTGTAATTCCGAACAAGTCCATGATTTCAATTACATACTTGCTGTGCTTAGATTTCATATTACCTCTCATGCAGGTGTCAGTGCATTCATAGAATTAATGAAACTTATAAATCAATCCATATTTCATATATATTTCCTAAAATTCATACAATGCAGAAACAGAGCAATAAAGAAAGAAAGATAGAACGTAAGAGACAGCAGTGGAAAAGCTCACCATGGCAATAACGGCTGCTCCAGCCCCCGCAAGTGCGCAGACAAACAAGTGGAATGTCAGATCCAGCTGGAGAAAGAGGCAAAAAAAAGACTCTGAAGAGGAGAAACGTGGACGGTTTTCACTGACAAATCATCAAGAAGTACAGATAAATTCAGGGCCAGATTTAGTAAACAAGTAAACTGACTATCACAAATCATAGTAAATCACACTGCATGATTAAATGCTCTCCATTGGTGCCTAAAAGGAAAAATAAGGTCAGACTCAAAAATAACCCACAACTTTTCACCCTTATCAGAAAAACCACGTGAACTTTACATGCTCAATCACATGTTAAAATCAAACATGTGAATTATGTGAAATATGCGAAAATGTGCGAAGCCCATGTGGACACGTGTGGACAATATGTGATCACATGGGTTTCACACATTTACTCCATTAAATGATTTTAACATTTTAACATGCGGTTTTTCTGTAAGGGCATAGCTAATTTTTCACTGTGTCTTTAGTAAATCATGCTTGTGCAAGCTGTAAATCTTGCCCTAGATCTTCAAAACAATCTAAAATGATAAACTCTAGACGACTGTGATATCTTTACTATAATAATAATAATATTGTGAAAGCACAACATCCACTGGCATATGAGTTGTGGTACAGTCCATACAAGGAGCTGCACAATTTTGCAAATAAATATTAAATTTTAAGTATTACATATTTATATGAAGGAATCCCCACTGCACTGCGTGACTTCAGACTTAAAAGAATGGAAAGGTTCACAATTTATTCATATTCTTTCTCTCACTCCCAACAATTCTTTTATGCCATAGGTCGCTGACTGTAATGGCGGACTGAATTTAGATGAAGGCCATCAGTCAGGATAAAATAGGCCCTGCTTCAGGACTGCCAACTGACCTCATTAGATTCACACATCTTGATGAAGTTCTCAGAAGCGGTGCACAGTCTTTTCTCATCACCAATGGACACAATTCCTGCAATTCAAATAAAGTAAGATGTGTTAAAGGCAGATTCATTAATAATGCAATGATAGTACATGCATAAATGACAATTAGGTATGTCAAAGCTGGCATTTAGTGTTCAGTTGTAGTCATGCTTAGGCAGTTTTATTGCATAATGGCTCTCATTATGGCAAACTGGTGTACAACAGATCAATATTGGTGATTTGACTATGTAACTGTATTTTATGTTGCAATACTGTTTTAAAACAGCCTTATTATATTTTAATGTCATAATGGTTCTTCCAGCAGTAATGATATACCATGGTGTTTTGTAATATGTAACAAGAGTGTTTAATGATATCTTAATAGTGTTTATATATTTAGCTCTCGCAAAAAAATCAGTTTCTATAATAAATAAGTTATTCTTCGATATCCTCTGCTCTTGGATGTCTAATACATGTTGCCTGTTACATTCAGTAATTTCTGCACTAAAACATGCAATAAACTGCAATATAAAACAACTTCTATGTTGTTTTAAGTAATCTCAGCCAGCCCTACATCCAACTAGACTTGGCATTCACTGCTAACTTATTCACTTTTTAAGTAATCCAGATGCGCTTGAATCAGACTAGAAAATCCTAGGCAGCGTTCCTATCCATAGATCCATATTTCATTTTGCTGGCTAAGTATTTTGTTTACACCATTATGCATAGAACATGAGAAATGACTGAAAACCTGTCTCCTCAGATGAGCTACGCACCAAACTGACGCAAGTCGAAGCAAAGGTTGGAACTTTCCACCAGTGTGGTGTTCTGACAGGTGTTCCAGATGTTGAAATACATGAAGACTGGCAGGGAGGTGAAGGCTGTAACTCCCAGCCAAGCCAGCATGAAGATATAAGTAAGCATGATGAACTGAGGAAGAGAGAAAGAGATATGTATGTGTTTCTTGATAACTTTCAAGTATTCCCAAACTATACCATATGGAATGAATTAAATACGAGTGAATTCTGCCAAATTTATACTGCAAATGTGGCATAGAAGTGCTTATGAAGTGGCATTGATGTGTCTTTACACAGACTGTATAATGCTGCTCAGAGGTGGCATAAATGCATACACAGTAATTACAACTGTATACTGCGATACTAGGGCTAAGATGGGTCAGAGCAGGCATAATTTAGTCTTCACACTGAATTCTGAACTGGCACAGAGCAGTCTTAACTTGGCTATTTAAACTCCATAACTTTATTTACTCATGAATTTAGGATTGCATGATACAGCGGTGACCTTATTATCAGCCATTTGAAGCGTTTTCTGATACTGGAATTAGATCATATCACACAGATTTTTTTCTAATTCAATAAACATCCTTATTTTCTACTCTTCAATGTTTTGATGCCTCATTTAAATGCCTAATTTTGTTCCTGACAATAATTGTGGAACACACAACACTATTTATACACTTATACACTTATTTATCTAACACACATACTTAGTCTACATTTCAAATTTGCACATAATATACCTGTACATACAAAACTGTCTATTGTAATATAAGTGTACATACAATTGTCAGTTTGTATACTATTATTCCTTATTTACTTGTTCTATTTTTATTCTTTTATTATCCGTGTTTTTGTTCTGTCACTGTCATTCTGTTGCACTGTGGAAGCTTCTGTCACGAAAACAAATTCCTCGTATGTGTAAACATACCTGGCAATAAAGCTCATTCTGATTCTGATTAAAAAGGAATAGTTCAAGATATTTTTGATGAAATCTGAGAGCTTTCTGATCTTGCATAGACAGTAACGTAACTGACATGTTCAAGGCCCAGAAAGGTAGCAAGGACATGGTTAAAGTAGTCCATGTAACATCAGTGGTTCAACCTTAATATTAATAAAAAAACAAAAGACAAATTCAAAATCACACACTGCTCTTGAGTGAAGGACTTTTGTTGCTTTAATAAGAAACAAAGAAAGTTTAATTCTTACAGTGAAGACTATGCTGTTTTATTTTTCCATTTGATTATTCATTTCTGTAGTAGGCTGTTAACTGTATGAGACTTTAATAAAAATAAAATAATAAAAACCTTAAAGCACAATTTGTTTCATTTGTATCTTTTCATTCTATTGTTTTTTTTTCCTTAGCTTTTTTATTACTGACAGTTTAATTATTTTCAATAATTTTGAGGACTTTTTGTTTGTTTGTTACTAATAGTTACCTAGTTCACTCTGCTTTGGTGTTGAGAATTGTGAAAGTTCGCTGGTCTCTTAAATGTAGATGTCATAGTAACCTTATTAAAGTTTTGGTCATATGGCCCACTTATAATCATGTTAAATAATCGCGATTAAAATACTGACCAAAATAACTGTAATTATGATTTTTGCCATAATCGAGCAGCCCTAGTTGACAGCTCACTCAGGGCAGGACTGTGTTAAAACACCAGTGCCAATCAACAGTCGTGGGAGGGGCCTGGGTCTGTGTGACATCACACATCCAAGAATCTGGGATCGGCTTGATTTGAGAAAGGGGTTATCATTTATCGGGATTTTTAAAAAAAAACACTGGGTGGATTTTTATCATTATAGGGTGTACACACTGCCAACACGCATGTAAAAGTGAATTTTGCATCCGATGACCCCTCTAAACAAATTCTTCTCTTCCAGTGCCAGTCAGAACATGTGTCAGTCTTCAACATATGTTCACAAGATGCATACTTGTGGTGTTGCTGATGCAGGAGCTTCATAATATTAAGCACACAGTCCCAGCAGGAATATAGCCCGCTGTCCCTTTAAGAGCCTCACGGATCCAATTTACCGTTTCACGTGTATTTTCATTCTCAACTCTTTACGTTCATTTATTACATGACCGATGAAGTTTTACATGAATAATCACTAAGAGCCGCATTTTAACAAATTTTTGCATGTATTTGACCGTTTAGGCGCGCACCTTGAGTTAAAAGATGACTTTTCATGTATGTGTTGTGTTCAATCTCTGAGCGAATCACAGAATTCCTCCTGAGGAACAGCGCAAGTGCTCTTTCACGCTTTTAAAAACATGAATAAACCTATTGTTTTTGAAGGGAATGCGTGATGTTCACGCGAATCATTCGTGATCCATGAAAGTCACCCCATGGAAGAGAGAGGCGGGGTCAGCAGAGCTCATTAGCATTTAAAGGGAAATGCACTGAAAAGAGCTGTTTTTCACGAGGTAAATAGGGTGTTGTTTTACACTACCATTGAGAAATGTTAACCAAAGTATGTTATAGACTTTTCCATTAAGACCCTAAAGAATCATATCAACTTGTGGAAAATGGGCATCCGATGACCCCCTTAATAAAGTAGTAATTTTTGTTTGATGTCACATGAACTGCTGTCTATGCAGGGTCAGAAAGCTCTCAGATTTCATCAAAAATATCTTACTTTGTGTTCTTAAGATGAACAAAGTTATTATGGGTTTGGAACAACATGATCTAATTAATGACAGAATTTTTATTTTTGGGTAAACTATCCCTTTTAACTTGAAGTATGCGATTTCTTTTAGTGCAAACGATTCTTTTAAACAAGCCAAAGCCAAATTTCATTGCTTTTTGCATCATATTGCTTAACATGCTCTCCTGCTTGTGCATTGATCTTACCCAAGCACTGACACAGCGCCCACAGGTGGTGATCTTAAAGTCCCCATAGAGATCCCGAATGGCCCCAGTGGTGAAAAATCCCTCCACCATCAGCAGAATACCATAGACGAAGAAGGCTGCTGCCACTCCATAGATCACATATTTAAAGATGTCAATCCTGAGGAAGCAAAACAAGAATAATTAGTCATTCCCATATGAAAAGAGTGTCTGGGCTTATCTTGCACACAATGGTAATTCAATAAGATAACATGGAGTATACTGGTGTCAAAGTTTTTTGTGAAGCCCTAATCCATTTAATTTTGTGTGTAGATTAATTTCAATTATACAGTCTCATTTTATAATTTCAAAGCCTTATATCAAAGCATTTGGTAAAATAAGATAAAATGGCTGGAAAGAAATGCTGCTTCACTGCCACTATTCCTTCCTCCACCCACTAATTTCTTTCGTTCTCTCCTCCATCCTGCTCTCCTTCCCACCAGTAGAGTTCCGGTGAGCAGGTGTGCTTGGCTGATCTGGTGCAATTTCAGAACACTTAATTCTCTAAATGGGACTGAAGCCAAAACCTAACATGGTAGATCTTGTGTTTCTGTGTGTGTCACTGTTCTTTAGAAATATGTGTGTGGGAAAATGTATTTTCAAATAACACCTGTCGCAGAAACTCCCCTCAGTCTCCTCTTCCTATAAGGCCACAAGGTTCAATTAATTCATTTACAGGAATTACTCTGTATTGTCCCTATTAACAAATCCTTGTGCTTTCATGTTACCATTCAAAAATGATCAGGCTTCTAAAAATTGCTTGTAAAGCTCTCATTATGCTCATAATCACCTTTGAAACACAGGTGCATAAGCTAAAAGAAAATAAATGTTTATCAACAAGAAAAGCTGATAAAATGATTGAATCCAACATTTGACAATAATATAGCATAACAACAAATTTATAAGCAATTTTTGTATGTCAGTCATTTTTGACTGTGTTTCAGTTAGTATTACTGGTGACAGAAATTGAATTAGATTCATGTACAGTACTTTTGAAGTAGGTTGATACTAAAACGGCGCATACATTGGGCTCAACACAGAGCACAACCTGACTGTATGTTCTTTTTTTATTATGAATTTGTGACACTCACATGGTAAAGACATCCAGGGCATCAACAGGCGACCGAACAACATCAAAATAGGTCTGCAGGATGGTGACCGTTCCAGAGAGAGCCTCATGACCACAGCCACAGAAGAGCGCCACCCCGGCGTACAGCAGGATGGTCGCGATCAGAGAGGCATAGGGAATCCCACTCAGGCATTTGAGGCAGCATTCAGAGCACCCTGGGAACAAAGAGTAATAGTCAGTCCATAACTGCTTTAAGAGCAAGTGTGTATAACAACCAATAGCATTGCTTTGCTATCCATATGTGTGACTCTGGACCACAAAACCAGTCATAAGGGTCGATTTTTGAAATTGAAATGTATCATCTGAAAGCTGAATAAATAAGCTTTCAAGTGATGTATGGTTTGTTAGGATAGAAAAATATTTGGACATTTAGGAGGGTGCAAAAAAAATCAAAATTGTCAGAGAGTCACTGTCTCCGTCATCACCAGGAATCACGAGATCGCAATCACCTGCATTCTAATCACCAGCACCTGCGCACCCTCATCAGCACTCCCATAAAGCACTCACACTCTCTGGCATTCATCGTCCGGTCTACGGTTCACACCCTGAACACAGACCAGGCTCCTCTTTTCTTGTAACTCTCTTGTGCTTCCTCCTCAGATCTCCCCTGTGACACTCCACCGTTACTCCAGCGAATACCTACGATTACTTCCATTGCTCCCCGGATACTCACTCCCAAGGACATTACTCTTTACCCCTTCCTGGACCCTCATCGACTCCCTCACCTCCTCTGTTTATTCATTCATTTAAATAGTCACATTGCACCTCTCACCCTTGGTTATTGGCTCAGTTTGTGACAGAAGACCGGACCAACACCGACACCGGCATGGATCCCCAACCTTCGTCACCCTCAGATATCCTGGAGGAGCTAGTGAACACTCTGCGGGCCTCCTTGCTTCCACCTCCAGCTCGTCCATCTGCCTCGGCCAGTCCCATGGCGCTGCCTGCTACCTACGCGGGTGATTCAGGTGAGTGTGGCGGCTTACTCCAACTGTCCCTTTATCTGGAGATGCAGCCGCAGAAGTTCCCCACCGAGCGCTCAAGGTAGCTTTTTAATTTCTCTCCTGTCCGGGAGGCGTTAAATTGGGCTAAAGCAATATGGGACGCCAATACTGCCATAATTAATTCCTATGAAGCTTTTACCCGTCATTTTAAGGAAGTGTTTGGATCAGCTACCGGAGCGCTCTCGGTGTCTGACCAACTCCTCAACCTCCGTCAAAACACTTCTTCCACCCAGGAATACACTCTGCAGTTCCGCACTCTGGCGGCCTCAAGCGGCTGGAATGAAGCGGCGCTCATCAGCGCCTATCGACAAGGTTTGGAGCCTTCTATTCGCAGACAAATGGTGATTCTGACGATTCCTTGGGATTGGAAGGATTCATGCAACGTGCTAATAGAATCTCCCAGCGTCTCACCGCCTGCGACATGTCCGAAGCCGCTCACCAGCCCATCTCACCCGCTGCCACCCCTCCAGTACCAGAGCCCATGCTCGTTGACACGGCTCGTCTCTCTAACCGTGAACGTGGAAGACGTTTAACATCAGGCTTGTGTCTTTACTGTGCCTCAGCGGAACACTTCATCAAGGCCTGTCCCATTAGACCCCCACGTCCTGCGGTGAGTACACTTCAAACCAATCCCCTGATCTCCAAACTGTCAGTTATCTCAGTACAACTACTCACCCCTCTGCAATCCGTTTCAGCTACAGCCTTGGTCGACTCGGGCTCCTCGGGGAACTTTATCTCCCAGGACTTCGCCAGTCGTCTCCGCCTGTCCCTCCAACGACGATCCCAGGAGCTCCGAGTCGAGACGATCAATGGAAAGCCGCTAGGACGTGGGCGGGTCCAGTATGAGGTTCCAGCTATGCCACTCAAGGTGGGAATCCTGCATGAGGAGGAAATAAAATTTCTGGTACTGGAGAGCTCCACCGTGGATATCATCCTGGGACGCCCCTGGCTCATCCTCCACTCTCCGGTAATCAGATGGGAGACCAGTGAGATAATCCGTTGGGGTGAAGGATGCCATCAACAGTGTCTCAAGAGAATTCCACGACCAACTTCTAAGTTCTCAGAACTCCAAGTGGCCTCCACACGGATTGAGAGTCCTGACTCCGAGGAAGTTCATGAAGTCCCATCTGATTACAGGGCGTTCCAGGATGTCTTTTGTAAGCAGGCAGCCACACAACTACCACCTCATCGGCCATGGGACTGTGCTATAGATCTGCTGCCTGGGTATAAACTCCCCAAGGGTCGAGTATACCCTCTGTCCATCCCGGAGCGCGGGGCTATGGAGGAATACATCGAGGAGGCTCTCAAACAGGGATATATCCGGCCATCCAGTTCTCCAGCGGCTTCAAGTTTTTTCTTCGTGGGTAAGAAGGACGGGGCCTGCGGCCTTGTATTGACTATAGAGCCCTCAACTCTCAAACCGTCAAACTCCCCTATCCACTTCCCCTGGTCCCGGCCGCCCTCGAGGAACTCCGTGGGGCCCGCATCTTCTGAAGCTGGACCTGCGCAGCGCATATAACCTCGTTCGGATCAGGAAAGGGGACGAGTGGAAGACCGCCTTCATTACTCCGTCTGGCCACTATGAGTATCGGGTCATGCCCTATGGCCTTGCCAACGCCCCTTCAGTATTTCAGGGGTTCATGAACGAGGTGTTCCGGGAGTTCCTCCATCGTTTCGTCGTGGTGTACATTGATGACATCTTGATATACTCCCGAACCTGGCCGACCATCGCCACCACGTTGCGCAGGTCCTCGAGAGGCTTCGATACCATCAGCTCTACCTCAAACTGGAAAAGTGCGAGTTCCATCGCCCCACGGTACAGTTCCTCGGGTTACATCATTGGCGAAGAAGGAATACAGATGGACCAGGGGAAGGTATCTGCTGTCTCCACCTGGCCCATTCCCCAAACGATCAAGGAACTCCAGAGGTTTCTAGGATTTGCTAATTTCTATCGCCGCTTTATCAACGATTTCAGCATGCTCACAGCTCCACTTACCACCTTGCTCCGAGGAAAACCCAAGTCCCTGTCCTTCAATCCCAGCGCCCACGAAGCCTTCGACGCTTTGAAGAAGGCATTCAGTACGGCCCCTATCCTCTGCCATCCCAACCCCGATCAGCCTTTCGTTGTGGAAGTGGATGCCTCTGACACCGGCGTCGGGGCCGTATTGTCACAACATTATGGCGAGCCTCCCAGCCTCCAGCCCTGCGCTTATTATTCGAGAAAACTGACCCCCGCGGAGCAGAATTATGACATCGGCAACAGAGAACTCCTAGCCATTAAACTGGCCCTTGAGGAGTGGCGGCACTGGCTGGAGGGAGCCCAACATCCATTCACAGTCATCACCGATCACAAGAACCTCCAGTACCTCCGTGAAGCCCGAAGACTCAACTCCCGTCAAGCCCGGTGGGCCTTATTCTTCACTCGATTTCACTTCACCATCACCTACCGTCCCGGAAACAGAAATGGCAAGGCTGATGCCCTCTCACGTATCTATTCACCAGACTCCCCCACCGATCCAGAACCGATTCTCCCTCCAGCCCTCATAGTAAATCCCATCGTCTGGAACATTGACGACGACATCCGAGCCGCCACCCTCACCGAACCTGCTCCGCCGGGAGGCCCAGAAGGGAAGACTTGCGTCCCTACAGATCTTCGGATACCCCTTCTGGGCTCAGTTCACTCCTTGCCGGGCTCTGGACACCCAGGCAGACAGCGGACCCTCTCACTCCTCCAAGCTCGGTACTGGTGGCCCAGTATGTCCCGTGATGTCACCCGGTACGTCCAGAGTTGCTCAGTCTGCGCCATGTCTTCCACTCCTCGTCAGCTACCGGTGGGCAAGCTCACTCCTCTCCCTATTCCTCGCCGACCGTGGTCCCACATCGGAATCGACTTTGTGACGGATTTACCAGACTCAGACGGGAGCACATGTGTACTGGTAGTCGTGGATCGATTCTCCAAGGGTTGCAAACTGATTCCCCTTTCAGGCTTGCCCACCGCGATGGAAACCGCAGAACACCTCTTTCACAACGTCTTCCGCCATTATGGAATCCCGAGGACATCGTTTCCGACCGTGGACCTCAGTTCATTTCCCATGTCTGGAAGGCCTTCTTCCGCCTACTAGGAGTCACAGTGAGTTTGTCCTCGGGTTACCATCCCCAGACAAATGGCCAGACTGAGCGGAAGATTCAAGAACTTGACGGTACCTCCGGGCATACTGTTACGAAGATCAACACAGCTGGAGCCATTTCCTCCGTGGGCGGTATGCACAGAATTCCCTCAGGCAAGACACCACCGGCCTAACTCCCTTCCAGTGCATACTCGGTTACCAACCACCGCTCTTCCCGTGGACGGGAGAGCCGTCTGAGGTTCCAGCTGTGGACCACTGGTTCCGGGTGAGCGAGAGTGTGGGACTCAGCGCACGTCCATCTGCAACGGGCAGTGCGGAGACATAAGGCCTTCGCAGATGCCCGCCGTAAGTCTACTCCCACCTATCATCCTGGAGATAGAGTGTGGCTCTCCACCGGGATCTGCGACTCCGCCTGCCCTGTAAAAAGCTGAGTCCCGCTATATAGGTCCGTTCAAGATTCTGAGGCAGATCAATGAGGTTGCATATCAGCTCCAGCTCCCTCCCAGGTACCGAATTCACCCCACATTCCACGTGTCCCTGTTAAAACCCTGTTCTTCTCTCACCCCAGATTCACAAGAACCGGACGAGCCTCCTCCTCCTGACATCCTGGACCAACCTTCCATCTACCAGGTCCACGAAATCCTGGATTCACGGCGGGGAGGCCGACTGGAGTACTTAGTCGACTGGGAGGGCTATGGACCTGAGGAAAGATCCTGGGTGGCCAGGGACGACATCCTGACCCCTATTACTCCAGGAATTCCATCGCAACCATCCTAACTGTCCTGCACCCAGAGGTCGAGGTCGCCCCGTCGCCGTGTAAGGCGTCAGGAGCCGCCCCTGGAGGGGTAGTGTCAGAGAGTCACTGTCTCCGTCATCACCAGGAATCACGAGATCGCAATCACCTGCATTCTAATCACCAGCACCTGCGCACCCTCATCAGCACTCCCATAAAGCACTCACACTCTCTGGCATTCATCGTCCGGTCTCGGTTCACACCCTGAACACAGACCAGGCTCCTCTTTTCCGTAACTCTCTTGTGCTTCCTCCTCAGATCTCCCTGTGACACTCCACCGTTACTCCAGCGAATACCTACGATTACTTCCATTGCTCTCCGGATACTCACTCCCAAGGACATTACTTTTTACCCCTTCCTGGACCCTCATCGACTCCCTCACCTCCTCTGTTTATTCATTCATTTAAATGAAGTCACATTGCACCTCTCACCCTTGGTTATCGGCTCAGTTTGTGACAAAAATATTGAGAAAATCGCCTTTATATTTGTCCAAATTAAGTCCTTAGCAATGCATATTACTAAACAAAAATTAAGTTTTGATATATATATTTTTTTATACATATATTAACAGTAGGAAATTTACAAAATATCTTCATGGAACATGAAGTTGATAATTTTGACCCATACAATGTATTGTTGGCTATTTCTACAATTATACCCCTGCTACTTTTGACTGGTTTTGTGGTCCAGGGTCACATATGCCAATGATGTTGATAAGTACAGGTGTAGAACTGCCAAAGAAATTCAAATCAAGTAGAATCAAGGGAATGCTTTAAAAATGTACTCAATTAGGTATATTGTTGAGTAAAAGTATGAAAATTCTGAATTAGAGTCCTGTAAGTCCATTACCTAACTCAGAGCGGTAACAGTTTTACTGGATGAAAGTGCAAAGCAAATTCTATTTGCACAGTCCAAGAGAACATTCATTCCCACACGTCACAGGAGAGGAAGTTTACTGTGACTCCAACCAATCATAACTGCCGCAGCTGAGAGATTCATGAACACAATTCAACAGCACACAAAGAATATTGATTGCAAAATTGCAAGTAGAGAATGGCACCAGTGGCGGCTATTCCGCAGCACGATGCAGCAATGATTTATGGGTTATCGTAAACAAAGCCCACCAGTACAGGAAAACATAAAGAGCAGGTCTTCAGAGGATATTCACTATTATGTATATCTTAGAAGAAAAATAAGAGTCCTTATTGTGGAACTCAGTAAGCCAAGCAGGCTAAATGTTCACAGCACAACCTCTTAAACCCTGCAGCAAAGATTTAATACAGATGATACAGCTGAAGCTGAACGCTCACGGTTCTTGAGCTTACATCCCATCTTCCCACTGAGCCGAGTTACTATTGGTGCAATGACATTGTATCTGCTTTCTCCTCACCCCTTGTAGCTGCGCCCCAGAACCTGCTGTTTACAGGAGTGTGGATAATGTGTTTTTTGCAGCACTGACCCAGCTGTTACAGTGGAAACAGACTTACACCTCCATTACACCTTGAGAAGAGCCTGCAGCTCTGAACACAGTATAAATGCTCTGGAGAGCAGGCAAGCATTACTGCATCAAAACATGCATTATGTAAGCCTGACTGATTTTTAGTAATGCGCTGATTAAAAAATTATAACAATATTTATTTATTAAACACATGGTGCATTAGTACTGGAATTTCAGTCAGTGCTCAAACATTTCATATGTGTTGACTCTTCTCGTAGTTTTGTTTTCAGTTCAAACATGAATTAATTAGGTAAAACTGAATAAAAAAAAAAAAGTAATGTCAGACATACATCTAAAAGTTCAAATGTCGGAACATTTTAAGAACACAAAATCTGCAGTCTGTGCATGGGTCAGTAAGATTTTATTTATTTACTGAAATAAATGAATACTTATTCAGTAAGGATGCTTTAAACGATGAAAGGTGGCATTAAACAATCTTACAAAAGATCTTTATGTCAAATACATGCTGTCTTTTGAACTTTCTATTCATCAAAAAGCTGCTTAATATTTTTAAGGATTTTTGATGAATAAAGAGTTCAAAAGACAACCGAAACACAAACACTATCACTCTGTCTGTCTCTCTCTCTCTCTATATATATATATATACACACACAGTGGCATACAAAAGTTTGGGAACCCCTTGCAGAATCTGTGAAAATGTGAATAATTTTAACAAAATAAGAGAGATCATACAAAATGCATGTTATTTTTTATTTAGTACTGTCCTGAGTAAGATATTTTAGATATTTACATAAAAGATGTTTACATATAGTCCACAAGACAAAGAAATAGCTGAAATTAATAAAATAACCCCCTTCAAAAGTTTGGGAACCCTTGGTTCTTAATACTGTGTGTGGTTACCTGGATGATCTATGTTTTGTGATGGTTGTTCATGAGTCCCTTGTTTGTTCTGAACATTTAAACTGAGCACTGTTCTTCAGTTTTCCAGCATCTTTTGCATATTTGAACCCTTTCCAGCAGTGATACAGTCAGAGATCCATCTTTTCACAATGAGGACAATTGAGGGACTCAAACACAACTATTAAAAAAAAGGTTCAAACATTCACTGATGCTCCAGAAGGAAACACGATGCATTAAGAGCCGGGGGGTGAAAACTTTTTAAATTTGAAGATCAAGGTAAATTGTACTTATTTTGTCTTCCGGGATTCATGCAAGTATCTTCTGTTGCCTCCGAAGGGCAGTACTAATTAGAAAAAAAAAAAAAAAAGAAGATATTTTGAGAAAAATTTGGACATCTTCATCCTGTTCAAAAGTTTATATATATATATATATATATATATATATACACACACACAAAAACAGTTATTATAAATTGTAATAATTCATAATATTTCACAGCCTTGGTGAGAATAAAACTTCTTTCAAAAGAATTTTAAAAACTTTTGAATGGTATTGTACCTGTAATTTAATAGATTTTGTCCAGGAAAACATTTGGTGTGGCCCTATAGTAAAATTTTTTATTTATTTTTTTACAGTGTCCTTATTTGTATTTGTATAGTTTGTATTTTATATAGCCTATATTTATTCTGTATTTATCTGTATTTCTACATTCTACTGCTAGTGTTTAGTGTTATCCGTATGCACCAATGGTCTGAGATGCAATTTCAATTCTATGCATGTGCTGTACATGTGGCAGAATTGACAATAAAGCAGATTTTGACTTGACTTTTTGACTAGGCTATTTGGTCACTCTTTTGGTATTGTATAAACCAGGAAAAACAAAGATTTTTTGATATATATAATATTGTAGCCATGTTTATGTAATCCACACAAATACTGATTCAGTTTGTCCCTTGTGCATCCTATAGTAATTTACACAAAACCATTAGCATTACTGATACAGTTTTTTCAGTGTAGAGTCAGCAGAAAACTCTGTCATTAAGGTATTCAGAGTTTTCGCTGTCTTGGATCCCTATTTCCAAGAGTGCATGCACCTCAGTTCAGGCAGATTGACTGTGATATTTGGGAGTGGAGAGGAGTGACACGTTACTTATTTATCATGGCAATAAACTGCACCAAACTGCCATCCCTGTGGTGTGCTTAAGATGCAGTCAGTCTTAGGAGTGCTGAAACAGATTAATGAGGAAGCCAAAGTCTGTTCTTTGATCTCAGTGGGAAGAGACATGAGATCAATACTCAGACTGTCAGTGGAAAACACAAGCCTAAACCTGGCTCGTCAAGTGCATCCCTCTCATGCCGTATGTACCAGTAGGAAATCTATAATATTGGCATTGGTAGGGATATTGCTGTATATACGCTTGATTCAAACTCCTTTAGAAACAATAGTTCAAAAAAGGCTAAAATCATCTCTCTGGCCTTGGATCACAAACAGTTTGACAGTCCATAGTCAAAAATGCCTCAGTGTGGACGTCTGGTTCTTTCACATTCAAAAACAGCAGAGAGTTTGTTTTTATTAAATTTTTTTTACGTTATAGATGCCCTCAGGAGGGAAGTCTGCACAGCTATTGTCTGCAATTGAAAGTGCATTCAGTTATACGAATGAGACGGTGTGTTTGGATTGAATCAGATATTGCTCACATACAATACTGATTTTCATTATACATATACAGCAAAAGGAAAATAATGGGGAGCAGTGGATGAATGAACCTATAGGTTTGCAGCGTGGGTTATGAAATAATAGATCGAAAAACAGGGTTGCAATAATAGTAAAGTTGTTGGAAAAAAATAAGCCTTGAGATTAATTTATGTTTCTTACTTTTTCTTACAGTAAAATCATC
Source organism: Onychostoma macrolepis (assembly GCF_012432095.1). Classification (NCBI taxonomy): domain Eukaryota; kingdom Metazoa; phylum Chordata; class Actinopteri; order Cypriniformes; family Cyprinidae; genus Onychostoma; species Onychostoma macrolepis. The sequence goes on along the minus strand of NC_081155.1, from coordinate 21,536,918 downwards.
TATAATCCTGATAAATTCAGTAAAAAAAGGACAATATTTGTAGATTAATCATAATGTTACTAAAATTGTATTTCTTTATATTATGTGACACCACTGACAGAAAACATATTAATCACAAATAATAAATGAAGCACTAAAACAGACCTGGTAAAATTAGCAGGCACTTTCACAGGAACGCTAATGGAGGAAGACTATATTGACTAAATTATATTAATAATATAAAATAATTGCATCATTTGTTTTCTCATAAAAAAATATATTTTATTGTGTTTGTCCAACAAAAATCAAAAACCATTTGTGTGGTTTCAGTTGGTTTAAAATTTGATCTCAGTCTGATTTAATATTTAAAGTGTGGTAATATAATTATACTATAAATGAAACGTAATATCCAAACATTAAATTTGAAAATACAAACAGATTAAATTCCTTTCAAATGGAATGAAACGGAAGAGCAGCCCAAACCTCAAAAGCACGTTAGAAAGACCATCAAAGCTGATGAGGAAAAATGATGTAACCCAAAAATAGATGCCACACTTCCATTCCAGATGACTCGTTGTTTCATCCTCGTGCAGCACTGCTGGAGTAATGTAGGTTTACAACTGGAACACCTGTCTCATTTCCTCTCTGTCCAATGTCTTTAATCCACTGTCAGAGGAGTGAATGTGCCACATCTATCAGGATAACAACAGGGTGGATGTGAAAGATTATCGAGTCACTTCTCTCTACATTTTATGGTCACATCGGATTTGGGAAAGCATCTTGTACCTTCAGCCAATATTTCAAATGGATAGAAACAATCTTGGCATGCTTAGATTTCATATGTGGGAGTTTAAATTAAACACACCAAAGGTTTCTAAGAAGAAATTGGATATTTGCCCTATTGCTAATCACTGGAAAACAACACTGTCTTATAATAACAATACTTCTCCTACAAAATACATACAAATTACAATATTTTTAACGTATAACATGATGGAAAAGCAGCCCAAACCTCAAAAGCACACAAGAAGACCATCAATACTGATGAAGAAAAATGATGCAATGATAAAATACATAACATTCAATTTTGTCACCTTTTAGAACTACGCTAGCATATAGCCAACACTGTAAAAAAAAAGTTAATTCAATTATACAGTCAGTGTTTTTTCATTACTTTATCTCATCAAATTATTTATCCAATTTCAACTTCATTTAAGTTACAAGCAGTTATGAAGAACTTGGTTCTTTAAGACTTGTACAGACAATTATTACTTAAAAAACAAAAAACAAACAAAAAAAACAATCAAGGCAGTGACTGAACTATTTTTTTTTTGTTTTTACAGTGATAGCTTCAAAACTAATAGATATTGACTGTTTTATTATTTCATGGGGTCTTAAACATTTTTTGTTTATATCCCAGCATCACCTGAAATATGCTGCTTGTATTCAGAGACTGCAAATTCACACTGAAGAAAAACTACTGCCCTAACGAGAATGCAAATGGCTTACAAATGGCTTTTAAATGGGAATCATTAAAATGATCAATTCATGTATTTTGAAGAGTTTTCATACTATTTATGAGCGAATCATCCTGGAATACCACAATAGCGTTACAAATCTTAAACTGCAGTGAATGGACAGATCGATTGAAAAGCGTAACATTACTCCTGCCACTGATGCACAGCACCTCTCCTGACAGCAGACAGATCATAATCCACCTCTCCCTTTCTTTAACCCACAAAATATCAGGTTTAGTTGATTCTATGAATGTTGTATGTGTTGTAATGCATTACATACAACACCCTCTCCCTCACTCAAATATTAAACAAAACAGCTCCACAGATGTAGGACTCTGAAAGGCTCTGTTAGCCACAGCCAGCTGCCAGCCTGACCGGAATGTGAAGCAGTTCCACAGCATGCAGCTAATGGCATGTTGAATGACCGCAGATCAACCAGAGAGATAGAGAGCGAGAGATAGGGGGAGGAGCTGATGCATCACATCTGTGTAAATGAGAACTCCAGCACCATCAGGCAGATGCAAGTGCAGTAAGTCAATGTTGACATGTATTACATGTTTATGAGCCACTCAGCACAGAACATTCATAATTTATCTTCCATAATCATGATTTAGATTTTACTTTGAGTGGAGTGTGTGTTTGACAGACTGCATTGTGTTCCATCTCTTGTTTGAGACAATTTACTCTGTTGGAGAGGCATTACCAGGCTTGATGAATTAGAAAAGACAACAATTAGAAACAAATAAATGAACCACCTGGGCAGTCGGGTAAGAGATTACAGCTCCTCACAGAACATTATTTTAAAAGATCAGAATTTAGGACCAACAATGGCTATGTTTCTATCTAAACCTGCAAATTTAACTTTAACTGAAATTTATAAAGATTTTCCATTTTCCATCCCATTCGTTCAAGACAACAAAATTATCCATTACTGGGAAACTGGCGCAAAGTATTAATAATAAAAATGAAAGTTGCTGCAACCGAGGAACACTGTTTTTTTTTTTTTTTTAAATACATAATAAATTACTTGGAGTAAACAGACGAAACACAGTAAACTGTGTCAAGGCCAATGATGTTTGGCAACACAACTATGTGAGAGAGTTCTGGGAGGTAATTATACCAAATCATTATGATGACAGACTTTGGCTCAGGCTTATCAGACTGATTAAAAACAACATTTGAGATGGTGTGCAATGAGACCAGTCCAGTTATTCAGTTACATATGTTTACACAATTCTTGTTGCGCATTAAGAAATTTGTTCACTATCATAGTGTATTCCCATATTTTCTTTTTTTACGTGCACCTTAGCATTACCATCCAGCATTCTTTATGCAGTATCCCAAAATTTGCATAAAAATTAATATGTTGATGGAAACATAGCTTATGAAAAGTACAGTGTCCATGATAAGGGGAAAAAAAGTAAAAATGTATAGTATTGTAGTAGTCTTCATGATGGGTATATGGTTTTGAAAAACTAAAAAAAGTATTTTTTTAGTATTTTAAATACATTTTTTTCAAGATAAAAACATTTAGTTTTGTAGTCATTGAAATACTTCTTCAATAAGCAGTAAAGTTTATTTATTTATTTTTTCCTACAAACTAATCATAAAAGATACCAAACCAATGCTTTTCTTAATTCAAAACTCTGTTTAATTCAGAAAACACAAAATACTCATAATAGAAGAGGTCTATGCAAGTCATTGTATGTATAAATAGTGTAAATAAATGGGCAGAAGAAAAAATGAGAGTGTCACGTTATCGACATCAGCAATTAAAAAGTTTTTGTTTTTTTTGCTGAAATTCTTGCTTAGTGTGAAGGGTTTTCTATAACCTACACATGGCACTCTATTGCTGTGTGTGCATGTCCGATAGTGAGCTCTTTGCTAACCACAAACATCTGAAATCTGAAACCCCACTCAAAAGACATCAGGGACCAGGCAGTGTTTATCCCCTGTTAAGTCTCTCCATTGCTCCATCACTATTAAATCAAGCACAAAGAGCAACCCAGAGGGTGGCATTTATGATGCCATGGACAAGGAGCACAACTCCTTTGACATAAAAGGACCAGTAAATATAATTAATTCAATGCAAAGGAACAACAATGCCATTATACCATAATGTTTAATGGGTTTGATTCATATGTACAGTATGGGTGGAATACAGCAGTTTGGACTGTATCAGCTGACAATCAAATCCATAGAGGCCTCTAGGAGTGTTTAAAGAGTCTGGGATATTCCTTTAGAAGTATGCACTGCTCTCTGATGCTTGCTTTAATTTATTCAGTTAGTTACTCTTACAGCCATTTCAGCATTAATAACACCGCTGCCTTATCATGACAATGAAGTGAGCAGAGGCTTTAATTTTACACAAAGGGTGCTCAAAGGTGACCAAATAAATTTCTTCACTCCACTGCTTGTACAGTGATTGTAATTACTGTGTTATTTTTATAGAAAATGACTAAACTGTTAAGGATGGCATACAAAGACATAACAATTACAGTAATAATACCACTCTATTTCAGTCCACAAATAAATGAAATTCTAGTTGCCTGCGCATCTAATGAAAAAAACATATGCAATTCAAAGGATTGCCATAAAAATTGACTGAAAAAAAAAAATAGGGCATGTTACACCAAATGTCTTCCCAATTACCCAGCACTTTCGCAGGTCATGAATCAGAATACAGACTCTTCATGTTTCGATAATGTTTGTAAATTGGATTCATATGAATTCATTTCCCCGTTACAAAAGAATGAATTCGGGATCGAAGACTGAAGCAGGCTGTACACGAGTGATATGATTTGTGCTGTTTGCCCACAGGCTTACTTTTAATCACCATTTCTTAAATGATTTATGGAGAAACTTTGTCAATGAATAATAAGATATAAAATGCAAATGTAAATTAATTTAGCTGGGTAACCAGACCCATACTGAACTAGAAAGTAAACAAAGAGAGTAGTCTCTGAGATATTTTGTTCTAATATACTGGTTCTATAGTTACAATTCATTGTAGATTTAATGCTAAACCTGTGAGATTATTTTAAATAGGTGTTTCTTTAACCACAGGCACAATTTCATCTATAGAATTGTATGTATTCTACATATGCATCAAATAATACTTTCAATCATATTGTTATACTGTTGTTCAATATTACTGATATTCGTATTAGCAGTATTACACATATTACGGCTCGATTGAAAACAACAATAAAAATATTCTGTTTACACAATATTTAACACCTTTTTTTCCATCATATTATATATAATCTCAAGTTTGCACTTCACTAGTAAACTAACTTTTGAACCATTATTAGGGCCAAATATGTTGGTTTTTGGTGTTAACACTCCCCACAAAATAAATAGGGTAAACGTACCTATTAAGCTCACGTACCCATTCATATTCAGATTATAAAAAGAAAAAATAATTTATTATCCTACTTGATGTCTTAACCAATTGATATGTTTGTTACTATATACCTCCTATAATTTAAAGTCAATCAGATCATTGCACTCTGAGATACGGGTCTCCATGTGTTCACACTGACTGGCGGCCATTTTGAAAGCTGTCTAAAAACTTTCACCAAAAGAGCCCCTTAAATGTGCGTTTTTTGAATATGTTTAAGCCTTTATTTTGGGTAAGTTTCATTACTTATTGTAAAATTAAGAGATTAATGTTCAGAATTTTGCATATTATAACCTGGAACTTGAATGTGGGAAATAATTACATTAGATCCAAAAGATAGTTTTAGCAACGTAGCGCAGATGCTACAGAACACAGTTAGCTGACTAGCTGTATAAGATTGTGTGCTACGCTAACATATTACTTCACAGGCATTACTGGCTTGCACTCTTACATCCACAATATTATAAATTGACAGTTTATTGCTGGTCTGTCGTTTTACAGTGCTGTAATTTTTAAAGATTTCATTTTATTTTAAGGTGAGCTTAAAGGGTACACGACTATGAAAATCACACAGCTTCAGTGTGACATCAATAAGAAAAAGTATAATTTCATAGATATTGTTAATAATAGTTGTTCATATTAAAATATGTATAAACTTAATACATGACCTTTCCTAGACTATTTATTTAGCAAAATCCTGTCATTTTAAAAAATATTACATGAAATTTATAAAAAATTCTGCTACTCCAATTAAGCTCAGTGTGCTCTCTTTAAGCTCTTCACATTGAACGTCTATGTAAATACTTCATAAACAGACTTTAAATATTAACTGATGGTTGTCACTTTAAATTAAATTAATCGATTTTCTATGGATTACGTCAACTCAAATCTGCAGACTGGCTCTGATCTTTGGCATTAACTTCTCCAGACTGTAAATCTGTGGAAAATCGGGGGCAAAAATCGTGTAGTGTATTCCAGCCTTAAGAGACTATAGATAAGTTGACATCCATTTAACAAGTGGTTTCATAATGAGGCTAGTTTCTGTGTTCATCCCCATGAATTAAACGTTTTATTGGTTTGTTTTATCTGATTTTTGAATGTGTTACTTAGCTGAACGCAGACTAGTATAGATGTTGCAATGTGCTTAAATGACACTTCACTATGAATATATAACTGATCAAATGTAATGACTTGTTGTTTGATTTTAGTGCTCTGTTTTTTTTTTTTGGTGATTGACTTTGTACCTTCAAAAAAAAATATTTTTACAATTATTCTTTAAAATTTTTCCTTAAAATAAAGAAGAATTTTTAATAAAACATGATGTGAGCTTAATGGGAACAGGGGTGTGCTTAAAGGGTACAAAAATTTACCCATTAAGCAGAGCCAGACTTTTTGAATTTATTGATGTACAGTATATCTTAATTGAAATGCTTTTTCATTTAAAATAAAATTAAATATTTTTGTGTGAGAGATTAATATTTTATTTTAACATAACTTTTTGTACTGAAACCAATATCGTGTGCACTAAAAATGTCTCAATGTAGATTTTGGTGAGCTTAACAGGTACGTTTACCCTATTAAAAAAATGTCACTCTTTGTTTACAAAACCATTGTTTACATTTTAATTGCGCTGCATTAGAATAGTAATTTGTTTTCATATTTAAAGACAAAGTTTGAGGCAGGTATCTTTTTAATGATACTTAAGCACTTAGGCCTGGTTTCACAGACAGGGCTTAGACTAAAACAGGATTAGGCCATAGTTCAATTAGGACATTTAAGTAATTTTTTATAAATATGCCTTAGAAAAAACATTACTGGTGTGCATCTTGAGACAAATCTTGAGATATATTTTAAGATCAGTCCGTTTTTTCAGTTGAAACAGCTCAGACTTACATTTTAATCTGGGAATAGACTTAAGCCTTGTCTGTGAAACCGGGGGTTTAAGTAATACAAATTGAACAAAAAATGAAAGTATAGTAAAAGAAAATAACATTGTGACATTCATATAAGAATTTGAAATATATTGAATATGAATGCACATTATACACATTAGCCAATGATATACGTGATTCTGGACGACAAAACCTTAAGTGTCTTAAGTGTCGATTTTTCAAAATTGAGATTTATACATCATCTGAAAGCTTTCCAGCTTATCAGAGTAAGCTTTCCATTGATGTTTGGTTTGTTAGGATCTGACAATATTTGGCTGAGATACAACTATTTGAAAATCTGGAATCTGAGGGTGCAAAAAAAATCAAAATATTGAGAAAAACGCCTCAATACTCAATAAGTTCTTAGCAATGCATATTACTAATCAAAAATTAAGTTAAGTTTTGATACATTTATGGTAAGAAATTTACTAAATATCTTCATGGAACATGATCTTTACTTAATATCCTAATGATTTTTGGCATAAAAGAAAAATGGATAATTTTGACCCATACAATGCATTTTTGGCTATTGCTACAAATATACCCCAGCGACTTAAGACTGGTTTTGTGGTCCAGGGTCACATATACACAATACAAAAGCAGAGGATGGAGGCACTACATTGAGACCTGCTGGCAGACCAATACCATGCTCCATAATTCTCCTGGGATTGACAGACATTGCATCTCAAAGTGGCAGGCCTGCATTAAAACCTGCGAATTAGCAAGCAGTCTTTGTGTTGATTGCTTTGTGCACTTCTTATTCTCACACCAAGATCGTTAATTGGACACCTTCATAAGGGAAGGTTGAATAGAGCCACCCTCTGAGATTAAATGAATTAGTGAAATATATTTAACAAGCTGCTGTTGCACCAGTGACTGTACTGCATTTGTATAAGAGCCGCTCTTGCAAAATTTATGAACAGTCTGTTCCTTGATGGACTTAATATAATTGCATTCATTACAGACATTATGACAGATACTGAATTTTATGACCTGTAAACGAGTTTCAAAGGAGTGCTTAGTGCTATTCAACAACTTACAGAGACTAAGTGCTCAGATATATAAAGCCATAAACCAGGACCATACTTCAAACAAAACATGATGACTTTCCCACTTTGGAAGTAAATCAGTGGCTATATGAATTTGCTGATGTTTTGAGGGTTGATGAGTGTAACAATGTATCAATCTTTGCTTTTTCGCCCCCTCTTTTCTCTCTTCTGTCCTTTCCTCTCATTCACTTCAGATAATCGGCTGGTGAGACAGAGCAGTACTGCCAGCTGTCAGGCATCAATGCGATCTAGACAGCATAGAGTCATGAACAAGGGCTGTACTGAACTCAGCTGACATCACCTCAAGAGACACAGTTCTGCAGGATTCTGTCACG